>NW_009737087.1:0-10985 GCF_000703405.1 Apaloderma vittatum
TTGCAGAGATGAGTAGATAACCAGGTCCATTTTTTTTAGCTGTCACCTGAATTTCACCCTGCAAACTCTCACAAAAGGCAGTCACTAGTGCTTGGGTTGATCTCTGCTAGAAAGGCATTAGGTCTTGCTTTGGAGACATCCATAAGGAGACCCCACTGCCTCTTGCCAAATGGTCCTTTCACTTAACATTACTTCCTCCTCACAGTCTCTGTCCTACATCTGAACATTTTGTGCCTTATTCAACACGAACATGTGTCTGGCTTAGACATCTAGTGACCACAGGGCCCTTTTTCACACGACATAGGGCGTTGTGCCGTGCAAGCCAGAGCTTGATCTTCCTTTCAGCAATTTGGGCAGGTCTTTTTGGAAAAGAAAAGCTGGGTTGGCCTCTTCTGGGCTGCAAAGTGAATGGGTGGAGGATGGTCACCAGCAGATGCTTCTCAGCCTGTTTCAGGTCAAGGGGAAAGCTCTGTGATGGATCACGCACAAGGTACCTATGGAAAATAGATGACGGCTTTGCTCCTTGTCAAGATTTGTCCCACCGATTGTGGTCTAGCCTGGACTGGAACTGGGACACAGTGCACAGTTCACACATTAGCAGGTTGAAGGACACCCTGGACACAGTCTGGACCATGAGACAACCATTATCTCCAGGCTTGTAGCTGTCATTAAAACTTCACTACAGACTCACGTAGAAAAAACAGATCGTCTCATTGTCACCAGGATCTACCTCTTCCTGGTTAGAAAACACCACAAGGAAGACCCTTCCATTAGCTAAGTGCTTGCAGGTGTTTCCTGGTGTTTCCATGCCTGGGGACTGGCCAGGTTCTCCCTTGCAATGCGTCATTCACGGGGTGGCCATGGCAAAGCCTTGGGATGTGCTTGGAGCCACAGCAAGGACCCTCGGGTCTCTACGATTAGATCATCTGATAAGAAATCCCCTGGGACAGCTATCTTCAGGAGCAGGTATTTGTAAGGGAAGTGGATGGAGGTTTATCTCCAGATGGATAGCCACCAGGGAGAGGGATTGCCTCGCTCCCGTCCCCCCCAGTTTCCATAGGAGTGAGTCACTCACCTTCCTGTGGCAGGAGGAAACCCTCCCACTCTCTTGGAGCCCTATAGACTGGCTCTCCACCAAGTTTTCCTTTGTCACGATGCTGCTATTTTGGGATACAATGCCCTGCTTCTTCTCATGTCTCCCAGGACCAAGGGCATGTGCTGGGGAATCCCCGACACGGTGGTGATCCTCCACACCGCTCTGGCTCTGTGCTCCCTGTCCCGCCATGGTTATGAGATGATGGCAAGAGCTTGGACTAGTGGGAGAAGTTGGTGGGCAACTGCAGGCAAGGCTCATTGCTCGTGCTTGGCAGAGTCCTGGAAGCCCAGGGAAACCTCTGCATGTCCCCACAAAGACCAGGGTGAGGAATCTATGATCATCTTCCATAGGCCATGAGGAAGTGGGACATGGTCACCTCACACCAATTATTTTAGGGCATCTAAAGGACCTTCTGCCAGGATGATGGGTGTCCTCTGCTCTGAAATTCATCTCTCAAAGTAGCCCTAAAACCCAGCTGGGCACTGTGACTGGGGTGAAAGGGCAAAATTGTGGGACCAGCCTCCCCAGAAATTGGGACACGAGCTCTGCACTGAGCTTCGACCTTCTCCAAGATGCCTATGAGCTCCATAATGGATGGAGAGCAGCACCAGGGGTGGAGGGATTGCTCAGGAGGAGGTTTTCTTTGTTCAGGGGCTCAGAGCTGGGGCCAGTCAGTCATATCCTTGGCCCTGTCATCATGTCTTTGCATGCTCGCTGGCTGCACTGGGTACTCACCACCAGGGAAAGCTTTGCCTCAGTTTCCCCATCTGTTAAAGGTGACTATGAAGCAAATATTACACTTCCACACCTCCTCCAGAGTCTAAACTAAAACCACACCAGTGGAGTGAAGCGGGAAGATTTAATTAAGTTGGTTGGTTACATTTCCATGCTATTTGCCCATTGTTTACAACAGCCAGGGAGATCATTTGCACGTTGTTTTGCTCCCTCAGTTTCAGCTCTGGGGACTCCTCCCCACTTTTGAGGACCAACCTAAGAAATGGGGTGACCAAGGCTCTGGTTCCCATGCTGGTACTGCCATTATTTCCCCATTGAGCCCCAGGAGATGTTCTGTGGGAAAGGCTGGAGCTGCTGGTGAATCTATCTCTCTTGATCTTGCTCCATCAAGAGCCAGTGAGGCTTCAAGGGAACCTCAGAATAGGTGGGGGGGTTTCTCAATGGATGTGGGTGCAGGATCCCTAAGGGATATGTCAAATGAGAAATTTGTTGGCTTCAGAGGAAGTTAAGTTGTTGCCATGTGGAGGAAATGAGACATCACTTGGCTTTTGGTGGAGAAAATGAAACAAAAAACCCAACAGTGAATGACGGGGAGCCATGGCATGGGTGGAGCAGGGGGTCCCCTGGGGCTCAGGTGCTCGTGTCCTCCAGCCCTGCTCCCCTGCTGGCAGGTCCTGGGTGGCTTTCTGCCTCGCTCTTGGGGACTTTTTGCCAGGAGAGCTTGTCCATGTTAGCTTGAGTTTCAGCACAGCGTGAAGGACTTGCAGAATAACTGAGGCTTGGGGGTCATGTGGGGTTTCTGCTCCAAGTCTGACCTTCTGGACCTCTGCTTCAAGTCTGCTCCAAGCCTGATCTTCAACAAGGTCAAGCTGTGTTGAGGACAGGCTTGACTGTTTCCAAAGATGGAGATTTTCCTGCTCTCTGGGCAGTCTTCCAAGGTTTGACTATGCTTATGAGATTTTTTGGGCAATATCTAGCAGCAGCTTTTCTTTTTGCAGCTTATGACGTTGCTTCTTGTCTCATCACTGGACGCCTTTGTCTCCATCTCCTCCACACCATCCCAGCAGGGAGCCACAGGCAACAATAAAAACTCCCTTGGCCTTTTCCTCTCCTGCTGCAAACCCACTTCTCAGCCTCTCCTTCCATGTCCCAGACTCCAGCTTGCTGGCCTCTCTGGGCCATCTACCTGGTACTGAGGAGCCCCAGCCTGGTCCCACTGCCCAGACAGGGTCTCACCAGTGCCAAAGAGAGAGCAGGAATCACTACCCTGGCCCTGCTACCCAGAACAGGGTTAACCTTTGGTGCTGTAAGTCAGAATCATAGAATGCATTGGGTTGGAAGGGACCTTTAAAAGTCATCTTGTCCAACCCCAAAAATGCACACCTCTGATTTGGAGGCAGCTTGTGGCCACCAACTGCTTCCAGTCAGCCACTCCAGCCTGGCTCATTGCACAAGGTCAGCACATCCCAGAAGCAGGACATTTGTCAGTGTTGCACCTCTTTAGGTCCCTCCAGCAGCTCTGCCTCTGCCAAGTCAACCACAGTCCCCAGTCTGGTGGTTGTCCCAAACTTGTTGAACGTTCTCCATCCCATCATACAGGCGGTTATAAAAATGTTAAAAAAGCATTTGAGTGTGCCCTGGTCCTCTAGTCCCCCCTGAAGCATGCACGAGAGGGTATCAGAAGTGCAGCTGCAGTGGGACGTGGTGTCTGAGGGATCGACGGCCCGAAGTCAGAAGTTGGGTTAACTCTTCACACCCCTTCTCCTCCCAGCTGTCTGATTCACTTCCTAAAGAGTTTCCCATTTCATCATCAGGCAAGAGAGAGGAACAGTCACTGGGAGTTTATGCTTGGTTTTAAGAGGAGTTTCATGTCTTGGAGGTCAGCTCAGCACTGCGCCACACTTGGGGCTGCCACACTGCTGCCAACTCTTCATCTAAAGGTCCATCTTCCCAGGGTGGTGGCCCTGAGCCTTGCCCCACCGGCATGGAAACACTTCCTGACTCCTGCCTGCTTAAGCATTGGTCATTCCCTGCCCACACCCATCTCAAGAACCAGTCAATTCCCCTTTCTGTTGAGGTAACGTCTTGCTACTTTGGTTCAGCACCCATGAAAAAGCTGATGGATGCTCCTTGGTTGGAAACAGCTCTTCTCTGACACTTGCACGGATTTGGGATGCACAAATTCACCCACAGACTCCTTCTCCCCAAGGCTGAGGTCAGAGTTACAGCTGGGGTGAGGGTTAGGGTTGGGCTGAGGTAATTAACCTGTCTCCTGCTTTTCCAGCATTTCATGGAGATCCCATGTTAGATGCATTACCTGGGTAGGGGATGACCACTGCCCCTCACTCCCGCACCGCTTCTGGGGTTGTCCTGTCCCGATTTCCTCAGCCTTGGTGATCCCTATAAACATACACAGGGGCCTTCAAGCTCAGTTCCAGCTCTTCTGGCCATCGCCTCTAGATGTAGCAGCACCTGCAAGGCCAGATTTAGTCCTGCTCTTAGAGGACAGCATCTAGGTCATGTCCCTCTGCCACCCAATGACACCCTCATTTGGGGTCCCCATGCTTGGGTTGTAGCCATGTGTCACCAGGAGGGTGACGAATGTGAATTATAGAATAGAATCACAGAATCACTTAGGTTGAAAAAAGACTTTAAGACCATCCAGTTGAACTGTTGACTCAGCAATTCCAGGTCCACCACTAAACCATGTTCCTGAGCACCATGTCTACCCAGCTCTTAAATCCCTCCAGGGACTCCACCACCTCCCTGTGCAACCTGTTCCAGTGCTCAACAACTCTTTTGGTGAAGAAATTTTTCCCAATGCCCAATCTAAACCTCTCCTAGTGCAACTTGAGGGCATTTCCTCTAATCCTGTCAACTTCTGAGTGGACTTTTGGGGAGGAGTGAGACAAGGGGAGGCCACAGAGGGCTGACAAATACACGGGCAAGGCAAAGGGATGAATTTAGGGCTCACCAAGATCAGAAGAAGGTTGGTCCAAAGGAAAGCCCAGCCTCAGGCAACTGGAAAAGGGATGCTCAGGACAGGAGAAATGCTCCCACGTTCTGGCAAGGGCAACCTTCGCCCCCAAAGCAACATTTCCTTCCCAACCTCCGCTGGCGAATTCATCTCACCCGGTGCATGGGAATGGTCTGTGCCTACAAAGTTCATCTTGGCTTGTGCAACCGTGGAGGCTACTCATGACCTATAACCACTAATATCTATCCCAGATGCTATCCCCGAGCCAGGAGCCGGAGGCGTTAATGGCACGGGGCTGCTCAGGGCGTTCCCACGCTGTGGGGTTCCCCGTCGTGTCCCAGCCTGAGTCGGGACCTGTCAGGATCAGCAACGGAGCGGGGCACAGCGAATGAGTCAGATGTTCTCCTCAGTGCAGCCAGCCCTGTGCGATGGGGGGTTTTTTGGGGGGGTGGGGAGTTTAGGCATGTGGAAAAATCCAAACACCAGTGGCAAAACGTGCCTGTGAAGGCGGCAGCAGGAAGCAAGGATGGAAAATCGTAAATAGCATGTTTTAGATGCATCCATGCCGTGAGCACACCTGTGAGACCTTGGGCTTCGTGGCACAATTCTGCTGGTGTGAATGCCAGTCAGGTCCAGCTCTTCTTTTGAGCTTTGTTAAGTCCCTGCCTCTCCAGCCATGCACCTTCTCTCTATATGCTGACGGGTCTTAGCTAAACTCGTGTTTACGCCTCTAATAGCTGGGACTTTCTGGATGTACGATCCGTGTTTGTGAACAGGCAATGTAAATGGATTAAATATTTCATGGAGTTGAAAAACAAAGCATATTCTTGTTTCGTTTCCTCTATGACTCAGAGGTGAAAACTCACTCTCCAGAGTGGCTATTGTGTAAGAGTGGGCTTGGTAAGTGGATTTTACTGTTTGCTGCTGTAACCCGTCAACAAAAAAACCTTTCACAGAGCATGAGCAACGCGCTCGAAGGAGCAAAAGTAATTTGCTACAGAAAGCGGCAGGTCCTGCTCGTGCGGACGGGCTGTTTTCCTGCAGGTGATGTACAAAACCCAGCAGCCCTTCAGTCAGCTCACCCCAGCTCAGGTTTATTTAGCGCTGCCAGGAACTTGTTGAGCTAAGGCTGAACAAACTCTGCTTTGGGAGAGTGACATGAGGCTGTTCTGCCTTTTGTGCCGATGAGAAAAGAGCACTAGAATTAGTATTTGTGTGGGTTTTATTCCAGGTTTCTCATGCTCAGTCTAAAAAGCAGCAAGAGGAGTGTGCTCAGAGAAAACTCAAGCCCCTCCACACATCTGTATTTTCACATCTGGAAGATGAATTAGGGGCTTAACTTATTGTGAAAACACTTTGATTAGATCTGATAATTACAGCCACCGTCTCTTTACTCTGCTCCAGGAGAATAAAATTCTCTGGGGCCATTCAGTTTCTTTTATTTCACTTCTTATTGATGTGGGTTTTTTTACTTTCACTTGTTTGGAGCCTCGCCTCCGAATAAGATTATTTCACTGGCAAAAAAAAAACAGCAGCAGAAGAGAGAAGCAAGTAGGAGTGGGGCTGATTTCTGCACCTTTGCTCCCTTACAGCAGGGATAAACTGCTTTTGCTCTCAGGCCAGTGCTTCATGGTCACTTGGCTTTAGCCAGCACAATGGTTGACCATGGAGCAACGTCTCTGGACAAGAGATTCAGCTCTCTGTGGAGAAGAGCTTGACAGGAATCAAATCAAAGCAGCTAGAGACACATCAGCATGTTGTTCTCACTGCTTCTCCTTCGCAGGGGAAGTTTTGGTTCCCCTCTCGCATGCCAAGGCCCAGCTCTAAGGCTGTGTCTCTCCCACACCCACCCTTTTGAAGAAGCATGTCAGGCTCTTCTGCAAAACCAGGAAAAAAAGCTGAATGTGGCTCACGCTACATTTTCAGCTTCAAAGGTAGTTTTGCTTCCTCCCTAGCCTTGGCAGAGGGTGAGTAACGCCACAATCTCCACCCATCCATGTATGGGCACCTCCAAGGCCACCCATCCGTCTCCTGATGCCCTCTCCCACTGTGTCCTTCCAGGTGCTCCCTCAGGAGAAGAGTCCAATCAATGATCACAAAGGTCACAGTTCGTTGTAGGGACATATTAGAAACTTCATCTCTGGTGTTGTTTTTTTTTTCCCTGAATGTCACCCAGGAACAGGCCCTTCCTTGAAGAAACCAACAGTGATGCAGTCCTTCCCCGTGAGGATGTTCTTGGCTCCCACAGCCTGTTGCAAAACCTCAGTGTGGCTTCATTTGTGCACCACTGGATGTAACATTTGGTGCTGGGGTTTCACCCACTTCACTGAAACCAAGGAAAAGGAACCAGACGGGGATGTTTTCAAGAAATGAGAGAGGAAAGGAGTTACACTGCAGAAGTGCTGTGGCCAGGAGTCGAAAAATCTGTAAGAAATTCTCCTAGTCTAACTGTAGCTTCAGTGGTTGAGATGGTAACATCAAGTAAAGCATAAAGCATAAGAAAAGCTAGGATCAGGCTTACGGCCACAATGTCAACAGGAGACTTGCCAGAGTCATCTTTTGTTTGGAGAAGGTTCTGGCATCTGAGGCTGCACCCACATTCTGACGCACGCAATTTCCCTTGCTTGAACAACAGCTGTTCTCCTGGGCTTCAAAGGTTGGACTTCACTCGTCCCTGGCTGTCGGAAAAGAGGCAGAGAGGTGAAACAGAGATATTAAGGCTGGTCAGGGTGACTTGAGGTGACTGCATGCAAAAACACCAGGAGAAACATCAGTTCCAGGGTGGTGGGAATGGTCGGTGTTGATAACCAGGGCTGCAATGGCACGTGACCAAGTGAGGAACACTGGAAACGAGCCATCTCCGTCCAGCCCAGGCAGCCATGGGCTGATATGGTCCCCATGTAGCCAAGCCCTCGACGCAGAGCAGTTCTGATAATGATGTGCCAGCAACTCCACCGTGTCCTGGTTCCATGGGTCAACCAGCTCTACTCACACACTCCTGATCAACTTGTGTCTGCTCTAAAAGCCATCCAGTGCTGCATGTACTTCCCAAACATCCACCATAGACACAGAAGGCAATCCCTGCTGAGCTCCTGGTCTCCAAAATCCATAGAATCTCTCTCCAGGTGGCTATTCACCCTTAGTCCAAGAAGGACTTTTCCTTGGCTGCCCCGGAGAAATCCAGAAAATGAAGTGATGGTGGATGAAAAAACCGAATATGAGTTGTCAATGCATGCTGGCAGCCCAGCAGGCCAATCACATCCTGGGCTGCATCCAGAGCAGCGTGACCAGCAGGGCCAGAGGTGATTCTGCCCCTCTGCTCTGCTCTGGTGAGACCCCACCTGCAGTTCTGGGTCCAGCTCTGGGGCCCCCAACACAAGAAGGATATGGACCTGTTGAAGCAAGACCAGAGGAGACCACGAGGATGATCAGGGGGTTGGAGGACCTCCCCTACGAGGACAGGCTGAGGGAATTAGGGTTATTCAGCCTGGAGAAGGCTCCAGGGAGAACTTATAGCACCTTCCACCGCCCAAAGGGCCTACGGGAAAGCTGGGGAGGGACTCTTGATCAAGGAGTGGAATGATAGGATGAGGGGCGATGGTTTCAAACTGAAAGGGATAGATTTAGATTAGATATTAGGAATAAATTCTTCGCTGTAAGGGTGCTGAGGCACTGGCGTGAGTTGCTCAGAGAAGCTGTGGATGCCTCATCCCTAGCAGCGCCCAAGGCCAGGTTGAACGGGACTTGGAGAAACCTGGGCTGGTGGGAGGGGTCCCTGCCCATGGCAGGGGGGTTGGAATGAGGTGATCTTTAAGTCCGTTCCAACTCAAACAATCCTGTGATTCCATGATTCTATGGTTCTATGATTCTATGATTCTATGACTCTATGATTCTATGATAAACCCTTCCAATGTCCTCAACCCTCCCCATCCACTGCCCTTGACATAACACCACCCATCCGCAGATAAAAATATCCATGGTCCAAGCAGACAGGGATGTGCCCTCCCAGGGAGCAGATAGCATTACAATCACAGAAATGTGCCCCAGCCAGTTTCAAGTTACAATTTAACAAGAAACGGGAGAGAAGCGGCTGTGACGCACGAATGGGCAGAGGAATTTATAGCAGGAATCCACACGTCACTTGGCTCACGGAGAGGAGATGATGGGGGGGACAGCCCCCCACCCTGACGTGCTCCCACACAAGCCAGGGCCAGCAGCAGAAGGTCTCTGTGAGCTGAAGACACTGAGAATGTGCACGGGAAAGGTGGACGGAAAGATCTGAATTTAACAAAACACAGACCCTCAGCTGGGCATGGGTTGGACTAGATGATCCTTGATGTCCCTTCCAACCTGGTATTCTATGATTCTGTGATTCTGTGACAGATGTTGCTTTCGGAATCAGATCTGAGGCCATCAGGCCAGAGTAGGACAAGAGCTTCTACTTCCAAGGGAGGCGTGGGAAACCTCCAAGCTTGGAAAAGCTCTCAGAAAGCTGCGAAGATGCTCTTACAGCTCTGACCTTGCACCCCATCACAGGCACTGGCTGCTAAAGATATAAAAGCCAGCTGGAGATCTGCCATCCATGAGCACCACCTCCATTTTTGGAGCCAGCCGAGGCCCTCAGATCAGCTTTATCTCCGAGCAGGATCTCACGGCCACGCTCTGAGCCGCTTCAGGGGTTCAATTTCACCATTGCAACCACTCTCATCCTTTCCTGGATGCAACTGCGTCGCTGCCAGTTGCCTTTCCTAGGAACATACGCAATGCTTTTATTATGTAGTTCTACAGAAAGTTACAGAATTCTTTGGGTTCTTTGTAATTTACCGAATTTGTCAAACACAAATGACCACAAGTTGTTACAACACGGATAATTTTTGTTCTATTCCAAATATGGAATGAAAATTTACATTTGAAATCTGTGTGAATGTTTTCCGAAATGAATAGTTAACAGTAATAATGAAGTCTCTAAAGTTACGTATTCATAATATTGCATAGTAGCATGCTCAGGCTTTACTATGTTTTGTTGGATTTGTTGTATGTTACCTATGGGTTTTAATGATTAAGTGTATGACTGGTTTGCCTTTAAGTCCTTGAGACCTGTAGATGTTAAAACTGACAACTGGCAGCAACCCACACCTCCTTGATTTGTGAACACCCCTCCTGGAGTCAGCCAGGCACGTAAGCTTGGCTCTGGGCTCCACCACGGCGAAGGCGTCTCCTATGCTTCCATCAGACTTCTTCTCTCCATGGCCATTGTGCATTGCAACCATCCTTCTCCCCAGATCGCTTTCTGTTAACAAGAGGACACATCTTGGAGGATGTTCAGGCACCGACACGGTGACCTCTACAGAATGGGGATGGCGTGTGACTGCTCTGGTTGTTCTACTTGCAACACGTTGGTTTGCTCTGGAAACGCAGTCCCAGAGCACACAACCTTGGTTCTTCTCCCATGAAAGCAAACTGGGACAGCTCTTCTGGAAGAGCCCTGAACCCACAGCAACATCTTCTGGGGATTTGTGGGTCTGACCCCAGTGCGTGTCCCCTCAGCTTTGTCCTCCCACATGAGCCAAGCAAGCACGGAAGCCTCCCGTAATGTGGAAAGCACCCACAGTGCCCTGGGGTCCTTCTGGCACAAGCCTCCTCTTGCTGTCTCCTCTTGCTTCTTTGCCCCTCAGAGCTTTTGTCTTTTTTTTCATCCCTTTTCTTGTACTATCCTACCCTTTCTTACTGCCATAATTTCCTGATGGTTGTGTCAAACCCTTCGAGGTCACGTTCAGGGAGGTGAAGGCCAGCTTCCTGAAGATCAATTTAACAACCGACTCTCAGGAGCAGCTCAGCAGGTGTGTCCCAACCTTGAGGACCCTGAAGAAGTCTTCAGGTGATCTTGCTGCTAACTGGGGTGTCCATGTCCACATCTATGTCCATGTCTGTGCCCAGTGTAGAAGAGTTTGGAGGAAAGAGGTTGGCGGACGCTTGCTGATCCCCCAGTTCCTGCACCTTGTAGGTGACCCACAGGAGGAAGGCTGATGGCAGTAGCACCTCAAATCCCATCCCAGCACCACAGAAGTGATGGTGATGACTCCCGGTTGAATGCAGACATGGGTTTCAGCAGTTACATCCAGAGATGGTGTATATGTGGGGCTGGCTCTTGGCAGAAGGTGCTGCACCCATCTCTGC
>NW_009737088.1:0-3149 GCF_000703405.1 Apaloderma vittatum
TGCCGGCCAGGGTCAAACCACGACATACCTTCTTGAAATAAGTAGAAAAATGTTGATTCCAGAAAGAATAGGATGGGTGTTGTTATAAATTGAGGGAATAAAACCCAGGAGCCAATTTAGAATTTAAGTGATTCATAAAATTTATTAAATTTAGCAAGCGGCTGAGTAAGCAAAACAGCGCTGGGCAACGGGAAGCAGGTCTCGCCAAGGAGTGCTCATACCACAGCTGTACCCGTGCACAGGCAGATACCTTGCTTATATGCAAAGAAAGTTACATATTCATTAGATGCTTATTATATTCATGAGCTATCCGATAAAGGTACTCAGTTCCGGTGGTTGACTGCTCCTCCTCTTGACACCTGCGCAGTGATTCCTGGTGGTCTTGGGCAGGGGTCTTCAGGTACGAAGGCCGTAGGTCTTCCTCACGATGAACTTTTACCTTGGTTCAAAAACTAGTTGCTCTCAGCACATTTCGTAAGATATCTTTGTCCTCGAATTCCACAGGGGCCTTTCATCACCAGATGGTCCTTGTTAGATACCTTTATCACTAGTGTTCTTGTCAATTATTCTTGTTTTTATATACTCTTACAGTGAGTCCATCCTGGTAGCCTTTGTTCTTTTGCAGCTGGCGCTAGACAGCTCCCCCTGTGTACAAGCCTGACCTTGGTGCCGGGGAAGACTATGTTTGCTTAACAGGATATTGTAGCCTAAACAACTTCATTTCTAGCACAGCATAAAATTTGATTAACAAATTCTATATGCCTTCTATTACAGATGTTAAGACTGGAATAGTCTAATGACCTCATGTGAGATGCCTTGTACCTTTTCTCCGGGTTGTTCCCGTCCTGAGCCCCAAACTCTTGAGTATGCAGAGACAGTCCCTGGAAGCGTCCGAACTACACTGAGTAACTCCTACCAAAGGAGACTTTATGAAAATCCCTCATAACTAATGGAATAACGGTTAATTACTGTTTAAAAGATATTTTATGTCTTAGTTAACTACTTTGAAACTATGGTTTTGAATCCTGTAGGATGCTTTCCAGACTTCAGCAGGGCATAAACACAGAGTAATTTTAAGTGACTTACTGAGCTATCTTTTCTGTGAATTTTTTTTATTAGGAACCCTGATCTAACGACAGAAAGAAAAAGGCAGAGATCAGATATTAAAATTACAGTTTATACTAGAACGTTGCAAAAGAAGACCAAGTAAAAATGTGATTTCAAGACTATTAATCAATATATTCACACAGCTGTGGGTGTAATTTCACCTTCCCCATGCTGGTGACTCAAGTAGCCATCCTTCATTACAAGTTCTCATTTTGTCAGGAGCTCACGCAAGTCTTGGAACTTAATTAAGGTTCTAATATTCTTGCTAATGAATTTGAGCATAATTACAAAGTGGAAGTGCTCTGTGTGAATACTAATCAGTCTTGTCAAACGCCTGTGGTGGTCACCTGAAATCACGGCTCTCCCAGGGGGGTCCGCGGTGCTTGAGCTCTCACAACCGGTGGGGGCCTGGCCCGCATGGCCATGACACAACTCTGGGACTCTGCTCTCTTGAAATAGTGCTTCGTGTGCCTGGCAGGGAGGGGGCAGTTGGGAGGTGTGTGTAAAGGTCTGATCCTGCCTGGGCACAGGTGCGTGCAGCCCGTGGAGCTGAGCTGGGGTCGGGTGTGAGCTGCTGAGGGGGGAACAGCACCCAGAGGTGCTGAGGACCTGCTGGACCCCAACCCAGCCCTCCCAAGACAGGGCAGACTGATCAGACAAGGGGCAATGGTTTCAGACTACAAGAAGGTAGATTTTAGGAAGATTAGATATTAAGAAGAAATTCTTTATGATGAGCGTGATGAGACCCTGGCACAGGTTGCCTGGAGGAGCTGTGGATGCCTTATCCGTGGAAGTTAAAGATGTCTAGCTGAAGACGTCCCTGCTCACTGCAGAGAGTTGGACTAGATGACCTTTAAAGATCCTTTCCAGTCCAACACATTCTATGATTCTGTGATTCTACAATTCTAGGATTCTGTAATTCCAAGTGCCCAAGGCCAGGCTGGACCAGGGCTTGGAGCAGCCCACTCTGGTGAGAGGTGTCCCTGCCCAGTGCAGAGCAAGTGGAATGAGATGATCTTGAAGGTCGCTTCCAACCCAAACAGTTCTATGATTCCAGAGTGCTGGGGGGCTGCTCCTGGGGGGAAGAGCAGCTGCAGGGCTCGCTTCTGTGGCAGCGGTGGGGTGGACACCCCCGTGCCACGGAGCACTGCCCGGCCATGGTGACACAAGAATCAGCGTGCATGAAAACACACATGGAGAAGAGGTCCTGAATGGATGGACGCTCTCCTGAAAATAGGTCTTCCAGCAAAACAGCGGCTTAAGGATCTAGCTCCAGCTGTCACATGGGCCAGGCTAACTTGAGCAGAGAGCCTGAACTTTACAGCAGCTGCACAGCTAATAAAATCAACAGAATTCTGTTCCTCCAGGCAAAACTAACATTGCTGCTTCTGTGCCTCTTTTTCATGTCTCATTTTATGCTTGCAAGACATTCCATGAGTCTAAGATATGACATTTCTCTTTATACGGTCTCTGTCCTAAGGCAAAATTTAACCTCTGGAAAAGATTATTGATTTGAGAAGTTTTGCAGAGATCTATACAAATGACAACTATTATTGAAATGGAAGCTTATGGGTTGCATTGAATTAAAGCAGTATCCATATGGAGATGTGTTTTGTTTCTTTCAAATAATTTAATAAAGTTCAGATGTCCTCTGAGAGAAATAATAAAGCAAAATATTAATTAAGGAAAATTTTTTTTTCACAGCATAATTCTTCTAATGAAATAATACTGAGTGAAATAACTGAAGTTTAACTTGATTAAAACTAGTCTAAGTGCTTGCAGCCTTGCAGTGTGCACACTCCCTGCGCCTGGCAGAATTAGAACTTCACTTAGTGATGATGCCTTTCCGAACAGCCCACAATTACTTCTTCAGCCCTTCTGCACAGTGTCAAATGGGAGATATGTATTTATACCCTTGTGTTTGCTTCATGGTTACTTAAATCTGAAAATATTTCCTTGCCCTCATTCGCATTATTGCACTTACTGTTAAGTAACATGTACCAGATATGGGATATCATAGAATCCTAGACTGGCCTAGGCTG
>NW_009737089.1:0-12926 GCF_000703405.1 Apaloderma vittatum
TATATATATAAAGCTGTTGGAGTTCTGGGGCTTAGTGATTCCAGCTGCCCAGATGCAAACAAAAAGCGTTGCTATTGGAGTCGTGCCCTTTCTGACTTAAGATAGCAAGAGCTAAGCAGAGCCTATGGCAAAGCCTGTGTGGTTCATGTCTGAGTGCAGGGAATAACTTAGTGGTTTTTAACCAGACTCTGTTTCATCAAAGTTTCTCAGTGAGAGATGCTTTTTCTGAAAGCTAGTGGTGTCAGTTTGGGGATAATGAAGGGGGAAGAGGATTTGGGATTAAAATTACTTGCTGCCTGGTGTGTGCTATAGATAGCTGTGAAATAGCGCAGTTTGTTCAGGGACAGCTTTGCTACCTGGAAATAGAAAATAATCCCGGAGAGAAGCTGTGTCCCGCCACGCAAATTTTGTAAATGAAGGAACCTGGTCTGGAATGACAGATGAATCCGCCCAAGTACAGCGGAACCTTTCCTTCGAGGTGTTGTCAGAGGCTTGTAATCACAGCTCGATTTTTAAGACTAGTGTTTTCTGCACATCTGAGGTTAAAAAGAAATGAAAACTGGGGATTGATCAGGCAGGTCAAACAAAAATTAATACGTTTGATAAATGATCTTTAAACTTGTTCCTAATAATTTGACAGCTCCAATCTACATAGTGTTAAAGGGCCTGGAACAAATCCCTCTGAGAATTAAGTACTTCTCTGCCAGCGTGCTGAGAGCAGAACAGCAGTGACATTCTGTGGTTAACTGGGATGCTGAATCATATTTTTCCCTTCATTGAAACCTGCCGTTTGCTTTTGAACTTAGGGATGTTCCGTTTCTGGAAAAAGTATATTTGCTTTGCCTTGTGTTCCTGATAAAGATGTGGAGTTCAAACCAAAATAGTTTGTTTAGATTTATTTTTGTAATGAAACATTAATTTATTAATTTATTTCTCTGATGGTCAGTTGGCCAGAATGTGAACTTTGAACTGGCAATGGACTGTAAAGCACTTGAACTACTATTGTTATAACAGGGTCACTGTCAATTTAGTTTTAGCTCTAAATTTAAGTCCTGTTTCTTTTCTTACTTTTTAAAGTAAACAAGGCAGTGGAATTGCCTGATAGGAATAAGAATGTTCCTGTTTTAGTCAAAAATTGTTGGTTTATGTCCTCACCCGTGGAGGCATCAGCCCCAGCCCAGCAGCACTGATCTGGATTGCTTTTTTAACTGAAGAGTGAAACCAAGGAGTGTGACTTTTAGACCTGGAGGTGGGGAACATTTAACATCTACTGAAAAGCAAGAGAAAAAAGTACTGATGAAGAAGTCTCTTTGCTTAATATAGTACAGGAGTTTTGTTTGGGTTGTGTTTTTTTTTAAAGGCTGAAAACAGAGTGAATGTAAACAATTAAATGTTACCGTTACCATTTTACTCAGATTTTGATCTATCAAGCAGGTAATTCTCAAATTCTTTCTGCTCTTGATTAATTACTTGAACAAATGCACACTTTATCAAGGATTTATTTTGGTATCTGCTTGCTTGCAGCCTGCTTGCTGGTTTTTTTTCTTAGTGGAGGTGTTGTAAGCGTTTCTACCTCTTTGCTTGGCTAAAACTAAAATCTTCAACTACAGAAATCATTTGCAGATTTTGCATAGAAGGAATGAAAAAGTATTGACTTGCAAGGCATAGAAATGTTTTCTACTGGCTTTTAAAGTCAGAGAAGTCTTTAAAGCATCAAAGTTGCTCTACCAGACTTTTAATACGTTGCTAGGAGTTAAGGTGAAAGTGTAAGTTTTCCTTGCTGTACGGACAGCTTGTAACAGGGCTTGAGAAAAGCTTATACGAGACGAATATAAACCTTTTTTTTCTTTCTTTCCCCCCTTTCCCTCCTCCCCCGTCCCGTCCCCCTTCTTGGGTGTACATAAGATTTGCAGCTTGTTCTGGGAAAAGGACACAATGAGAGGAAAGGAGTAGGAGGGATTCAGCTACAATTTTAGAAGCTCGTAGAGATGCTTGTACGTTGGCAACCCAAAGGGGATGTGAAGAGCCATGTGTTCAGAGGCTGGGCTGTGTGCGTGGCACAGCTTCCTGGGTAGCTTTTGCCTCTGGAGTTTTCTCTGAGAGTTGTAGTTTGTGTGGTGGCTGTATTAGAAGCAGAGCCTGTGCCACACTTATTCAAGTACCTAATAATCTCAGTACTTATCTTCCAAGCTTGTCGATTGTTGATCTGTACTAAATCTGATATGCTGTCCTTTAAATTCTTCAAATCCCAACAAGCAGAGATAGAGTGTATCATCATACTGTTGTACTGCCAGGGCAGACCAAATATGAGTGATTAAAAAAAAAAGTTGGATAGGTCCAACCCCTCTGCAATGTGTAGGGACACCTTCCACTAGATTAATTTCTCAAAACCCCAAACAGCCTGACCCTGACCCTATTCCAGTGCTTTGCCACCCTCGTAGTGAAGAACTTCTTATCTCATCTAAATCTACCATCTTTGTGTTTAAAGCCATCACCCCTTGTCCTGTCGCTACATGCCCTTGGAAAAAGTCCCTCCCCATCTTTTCTGTAGGCTCCGTCTAAGTTCTGGAAGGCTGCTAGAAGGTCTTCCTGGAGCCTTCTCCTGGCTGAAGAACCCCACCTCTCTCAGCCTTTCTTCATAGGAGAGATGCTCCAGCCCTCTGACCATCTTTGGCCATCCTCTGGACCCTCTTGAGCAGGTCCGTGCCCATCCTATGTTGTGGCCCGTAGAGATGGACACAGAACTGCAGATGGGGTCTGGCCAGAGTGGGGCAGAGGGGCAGAATCACCGCCCTTGACCCGCAGGCCAGCCTGCCTTTGGTGCAGCCCAGGATATGGTTTTAGTATCTAGCTGTGCATTTTGGTCTTTCTAAACTTATTAATGAATCAATGATGTGTTCATACACATCAGTGGCAAATACCCTTGAGAACAGGCTTGAATGTTTTAAAAATTCAGGCGTTCTTGCAATTGCGTAGTGCTTTTTGGGTTTAAAGAGCTTTGTTGCAGGTGTTTTTTCCCTTTTGTCTACAAAAAGCTGCTGAGACAGTCCACTTGCCTTTTGTGCCTTGTTCACCAGGGCCCTGATTCCCCTTGACACAAGGGTGTATGAAATCCAATGCTCTGCAAGGTAGCAAGATAGGTTTATTTTATTTCCAGAGCCTGGTAAACGTCTCTAAGTGTGTCAGATGCCATTTCAGCGCTTTGCCAGAGCAGCAGTTGGAGCAACAGTTGGTAACACTTGGAAGCATACCTGATGGCTTTAGTCATCTGAATGTTGCATTTTTGTCAGCGGTGCTGGAGAGGCGGGCGAAGGATTTGGATGGCTCACAAGCCGTGCAGTACCTGAACGGTGGTTTTGCATTTCCCTTAAGGCAATTTTCTGTACAACAGAAAATATTCATGTTTTGTGCACTCTGTTGAACGCTTTTGCTTGCTGGTGGAATCAGCAGTGTCTCATGTTACTGAAAGAGGTGGAAGTAGGACTGCAAATGTGTTATTTTCTTTTTTCCCCCCTCGAGTTTAATTCATTTGTATGTTGGCTGAGATTCTTGTCTCTAATAAGTGGCAGGTTTTTCCACTTGGCCATATCAGCATCCTGAGAGGGGACAGAGTATGTCCCACATGGGAAAGCCTCTTTATTGCTCCCTGGAGGGAAGGAGGCTTCGGATTTACCACCCAGACCCCTGCCCCTCCTGTCTCGAACCTCGCTTGGCTGCCGGATCTCTCCTGGCAGCTACAGCTGGCTTGGGAAGCCTTTCATTGCTTCCTGGAGTGCTTCCTGAAAAGTCTTTAGGGGCTCAGTGAGATAAACCTGCTTGTTTCCTCTACGGTTTCCTGATGACTGGTCTACAGCACAATTTTTCCTGTTTCTAACGGGGGGGGAAGTTTCTCTTCTCCACTGACTTGACTGGCCGGCGACAGTTACAAGGTGTAGGTTTGCCCATCCTTTTCTGTAGCTCTGTTCTAGCTTTCTTGTGTTAGTTTTACTGGTTTTTTTTTCCTCATCCAGATCGTTTAAAATTGTTTGAAGTTTGCCAAAGCTCTGGTGGCCAAAGCACTATTTTTACACGCTTCAAAGTGGCGTTGAACACAAAGTTTGTGTTCTTACCTTCTACTGCAAAACAATGCTGCAGGTGGTAACTTTTTGCTGACCTTGAATCTACCTAATAAGCTATTTTGTCAAAACGATTTCAGCTGCTGTCCAAGGAAAGATTTCCTTCTCCCCCATACCCCACCCACTGCAGACTTCTCTGTTTTGGATCTCTCTCAGTGCTGCAAGAGCAGGTGGTGTTTGCACTCTTTAGCCTTTAAGCTCAGTACTTCTCTAATTATCGAGACTTTTGAATTCTCAGTTGCATTTGATTTTTGGTAATTATTTTTAACAATACAATTAATTTATGCTCCTTTAATATAGGCTCATATAGTCAGTGAATTAAGAATAGAAATGTCAACTTTGTTTTGGGTGGCGTAAGAGGCAAAACTAACTTGTGGTGGTGGCTCAGGTTGTAATTACATCTAAGACACTAGAAGTACTATTAACTGCAGAGTACTCGAGGCTTCTGAATTTCCAGCTTTGATGTGAAGGACAATAAAGTGTAGCATGTGGAAAAAAACGTCAGGACGGTCAATGCGTTACTTTTTGAATAAATACTTTCTTAAAAAACTAAGTGTGTCACAACTAACAATAGTCTAGAGGGTAGTTCAGGAATTACCTCACTCCCCAGCTCCCACACCTCATACTTTAGGAAATGCAGTTAACTGCATCTTCAGCCTAATTGGCTGCAGGAAGTAATTATAAGAATTTCAACCATCATTTCCTTCTGAATAAGAGTTGAAAGTCCCCCAAGGAAGCTATTTAACATTAGAAGTGACTTCTTATTGAAAAGTCCTGATGGTTCTTGTATTCCGAGTTAATTGTTTTGTGGAGAGTTTTGTTCTTATTTTGCAATTAGAAGTAACAAAATATGTTGTGAAGGTTCCCATTTTTAAAATTTAAGTTGTTGTTGACACTCCAAGCACCTGAATTTCCTGGCTTTAACGGCCTGTGCTTAGTTTTTAGTAGCAAAAGGTCATGGTGTGGCTTTGCTGAAGGATACCATTCTTACAAATGGGGTATGTAATGTGTAGTGTATGTCTGCTGCTTAACAGTTCAGCTGTCTGGAAGTGAGAATCTGGGGTTGGAAAAGTGATGAAAAGGGGACTTGTGGGTTTTGGTTGTGTCTCATTTTCCCTCTTGTAAAGGAAGTGCAGATTAAGTGTTGTATTTTTATATGTCTGTAAGAGCCTGTATGATTTTCTGGAGAGGTACTGACTTCAGTTTGGCTTCGTCTATGCATTTAAATTTTGGGAAAATTTGAGAACTTGATTTGCAGTGCAGGGCTTGAAGGCTTTGATTGCTACGCTTTGTTTCCAGTTACCGAGGGCAGTTTCGTTTCACATGTCCAACCTTGCAGGAGCCTGCGTTAGGAATGCCATCTTTCCTGAGCGATCAGTGCTCTCATTTATGCTTTTAATTTAGCCGGGGATCACTGATGGTACAGAAGCAACCTGTATTTTACTGCATATAAAACCACACACAGGCAGTGTGATCAGATAGCAGCACTGGTGGGTTTGGGTGTAGGATCAATGTGTTTTCCTACCTGTTTGGCAGGTTACTGATTCTCATCTCCTGTCCTGAACAGGAGCAGATTTGAGCTCTGTATGTCTTTTGCTTTTGAAAAGCTTGACCTTGCACATGTGACTGTGCAACTTGGAGCCCTTAGTTGCTCAAAACTTGTCTCAGTTCTCTTTTCCATGAACAAGTTCTTTCTGTAGCTGAAATTAGCAGGTAGCCTAATGTTGTATATTATCTGGTGATGACACCATTTTCTCTAGCTTTCAGTAGTTCCTACAAGTCCTTACTGGTAGGAACTTGTGGCAGGAGAGGAGGGGAAGAGGAGAGTGTTAGAAGGCAGCTTGTCAGTTTGGTGTTTTTTTTTTCTTCCCCCCCTAGTAGTATTGTATTCTTTGCAGGGGGAGGAGTAGGGGGGAACCGAAACTGCTTTTGATAATCTCAGCATCAGTGAGTAGCAGCAAGCCTGACAGCTGCAAGCGCCTGCTCAGTGGGGACCTGCTGCTGCCAGAAATGGAGCTGATAATGATGAGCAGCTCTGTAGAGTAATCAAGGTCATATTAACTCCAGCGGCTCCTCCTACCTTAAACATAAAAATCCAGGAAACCCATTGTGCAGAAGAGCACTTCAGGGGTGGGTCCTGTTAGGTGTCAAGCCCTGAATACTTGTGTTGAAAAACAAAAGCAAGTTCACAGAAATTACAGTTCATTGTAGAGGGATGTTTGGTACAAACATCCTGTGGCTTCAGGACATCTTTCACGTCCCCGTGCTGGAGATCCTACTTCAGCAGCCCGTCGGCAGCACGCACAGCTCTCCGCTCTGCTGGAGGGTTCCTAAGAGTAGCTGGAAAGGTTTCATTGCTTCTGAAACTGGAGGAGGGTGGTGTATAAGCTATCAGCTGGTCCGTGCTGTGGTGGGGAGAGTGGGTGAGCAAGGCTTAGAGATACAGGAGATTCCTTCCAGCCTTGGTGGGTTTTCCTGAATTTCTGAGGTGTGATTTGTGAAACATATCTGGAAAATAGTGTCAGTAAATTGCTGACGACATTGACTGTGTCATTGAACAGAAAGTAACGCTCTGTTCAAAATCAGGGAGGTGTTTGAGGAATGTAGAGATAAGTGCTCAAAGTAAAAAAACCTGCATATGGTGTAAGCATGGAGCTCATTTGTTCCATTTTTGATTCAAAAGACTTGTTCTAGCTGGTGTGACATCTTTGGAGGAGCTACTGTCTTTCAATTGGATTTTTTTTTTTTTTTTCTGAAATCAGCTGGTTCCCCCGATACTATGCTTTGGCTGAAGGAACTTAGCCACATGAAGAGTTTGGAAGCAAATCCTTGAGATAGTGCATTGGTGATAACACGCAACCTTCTGCTGCTGAAATAAGTTATTTATTGTGGCTTGGGAGCTAAGTATCTGATTGAATGGATGCTTAATCGCAGCCTGACAGTGTCTCATTGTCTTGCAAGGGCAAAATGACAAGTTCCTCTATGCAAATCCTCCTTGTTTAGCCCCTGAGCAGAGAGCTGTGCCGCTTACCCTTCTCTGTGCAGTGATCTAAGTGTAGCTGAAGTAGTAGCAGTACATTTTTCAGTGGTTATTAAAATCCAAAAGCCCTTCAGAAGATGAGCCAAGTGGAGTTGAACTGGATTTGCACCCTATACAGTAATAATGTACTTCTGTTGTATTTTCTGTGTGGATTTTAAAACATTGCAAAGTCTAAAGTGCTAGGAAAAGTAAGTTTTTAGCAACTTTGCAGAAGCATAGAATTATCTACTGAGTAGGAGTTCGTTTTCATTGCTCCATTTCATAAACTGGTTCTGAAACGGAGCGCTCAGTTGTGTGTCCAGTAATGATCAGCTGCACTGAGGAAAGAGGCCGGTGGGACAGATTCATCGAAGCTTTGTCAGGTGTTTTTCCTGAGTCCAATCAATAATTAAACAAACAGCTAGAAATCTTGTTCTTGCTCTTTGGTCACGTTTAATGCCCGGGGTTAGAGTGAGG
Organism: Apaloderma vittatum; assembly: GCF_000703405.1. NCBI lineage: Eukaryota > Metazoa > Chordata > Aves > Trogoniformes > Trogonidae > Apaloderma > Apaloderma vittatum. The sequence goes on from NW_009737089.1 coordinate 7,612, forward strand.
GAGTAATGAGACAAAGTCTACAAGAACTGTTCCTCACTGCTGCTTGTTTTGACGGCTTGAAGTTATGCAGTACCACCTCGTATCTGTAGTTCCCTTTCCCCTTTCTGAAATGACAAGTGACCATCTCGAGAGTATTTTGAAGTCTCATACACAGAAAACACTTTCAGAAAAACCTGGGTTCTGTGCTTTTTTTACGGTCTCGATCCTTTAGAAAGGAAACTAATGATGCTGTTGACTGAAAGTCTGTTTAATGCTTCAGAGAACAGGTTTCTGTGATTGCATTTCTTGTATGTTTTGTGTTTTTTACTTGCACCTTTTTGAGACATTAAGGTTTCTTTGGTGTGAAGATCGAGCCATGTTGCCTCTAAAAGGCTTATGATGTCTCTCCAGAGTCACTACTTTCATGCATATCTGGGGAGGATTCTTGCTCCGTGTTACTGGAAGCTGGACGCGGGATTTCTGCTCCGGGTGGCCAACCAAGAAGTCGAATTCTCTGTGCTGCAGCTCCCTGAGTAGAGGTGGTGTTTTCCTGTGCTGGAGGTTTTTTATGTGCCAAGGATGTATTTTTCAAAGAAACACATGTATGTAAATCGATCTGTGTGTATGATTATACTTTTTTTTATTTTTTTATTTCAGGGTGTGGTTATAGCAGGCTGACTCTTTCTGCGCTTGAAGTCATGAAAACAAACAGCAACAACAAAAGGGCTGAAGCAGATGAAGTGCTGAGGAGCCAGGGAGTGTGTGCTTTTACAAGTGGTGATTGGGGAGGGTAGCTCGGTGCCTCTTTCTCCCGCCTTTGCGAGGCCCTGTGTGTCTGTTTTAAGCTGCTCCAGGCAGTGCAACCTAGTCCCGGCAAGTGTGTCGGCGTGAGGCACCTCGAAAGGGGGAGAGGAGAGGGTGGCCTGTTTCTGCCCTTTGTGTGCATGTGGGAAGAGGAGGAATGACACTGAGTTTGGCATTCCATGCGGCTTTTTAAACCTGTAGCCTCCCCGAGCTGGAACTGAAGATGCTTGTTTGCCATTAGACCAGAGGTTTTGTTGTTGTATCTCATAAAGAGGTTTCTCAGGGCTCTATTTATGAGCCAGTGCTGTTTGAGCTGGCTGTGATTGGGAGGAAGGAGAGAGGCAGTGAATGTTGTGCCCTCTTGTTTTTCTCTTGTACAGGAAGAAGAAAAAGCTGAGGAGCCTGTCCTCCTCCTCTGAGTCAGCTGTGGTTACGGTTTGCTGAGTAGGCGTGCATGTTTTGAAGGGAAAAGCAGCTCTGAATTAAGTCAGCTGAATACTGTGCCCAAATAAGTTTGGGGAAGTTTCCCCCACCTTGGACATACTCTTGTTGGAGCCTGACAGTTTGGGGTAAAACTGGTTTATGGTAATTACTAAAGCTGTTGTATGCATTGGGTAATTCCTGAGCTAAACAGGACATCGGGCTCTGTGCCCTGGTGAGTTTTACATTTCGGTAACTGTTGTTACCCCAGCAAGGTGAGCTACGGTGAGAAAGTAGGATTACTTTATCCTACGTTACACTAGTAGTCTTATCGACTCCCAGCAGGTACATCCAGGTCTTGGTAGTACAGCAAGCGTATCTGTGTGTGTACTGTGCGTATTACATCAGGTAACTTGTGGTCAACATGATAAAACAGGATCTGGAAGAGGACTTTGTGAAGTCCTCTTTACAAAGGACTTCTGAAGTCCTGGGAAGGCAGAGGTGAGCATCTTCTGTGTGGTGGAGGAGTAGAAGAAAACAGAATGCTCAAGGAGTTCCTGTAGGATTCTAACAGCAACCAAAATTCTTCTGAAAGTTGATAGGTAAATGTAAACGTGTTAGGAAGCAGCTCTCTGATGGTATTAGAAAATGACACACAAAGAGAAACCCACTTCCCCAAGTGTTTTGTTGTCAGCATCACACAGAGCAAAATTACTGAGTTGAGAATTTCAGTTAAAAAGCAAAGAAACCAACAGTGAATGTTTGTCTTCGGCAAATGGTCTAAGAATGTAGTACACTTCAAATTTGTGACTGGTTCTGTTGATAGCAGTTGAGTTCTCCAGGAAAGTGAGAACTAAGTTTAGTTGGCACCAGTTCTTTCCAGTGCTCTGCAAGGTGTCCTGCTTCCCTTTTTCAGTACCAACACTGGAAAGTGTCGGGACACGTCAGTGAATTTTAACTGAGCCACACACGGGTGCTTTTAGATCAGGCGGTGACACCTGCAGCCTCAGTTATCAGCAGTGTGGAAATAGTGGTTGTAGGTGATGAGGAGCACACTGACGGGTGAGGGAAAAGATCCAAAGTACAGGAATATCCCAGTGTCCACTCTGCAGTGGAATGGGTGACCCACCCGTTGGTGAGATGGAGTGGAGGTAAGTGAGGTTCCTGTTCCAGCTGTGACTCGAGGACTGTGCTCAGGGGTTCAGGGGAAACAGCTGATACTGGCTTGATTTTTGCACAGAAAAGCCTGGGTCCTAACCATACACCTTCTGATGCTACTGCTTGTTGCCAGTGTGACAGGAAATGTTAATTCTTTGCTTTTGTCTTTAGTTGCTGTATCTTTGCTTACAGAAATAGTCTGTTATTAATTTGTGATAGAGATGGAAACTCGTTTGCTCAGCTTTTTTTGGCGAGTCTTACCTTCTTTTCCTGCCCCTATGAACACAGTGTGATTTGTAGTGGTTACTTTTTGGGTGAACTGATTTGAAATGAAACATAAATGTTACAGTTTATTTTGAAAGCACAACCAGAGTTCTCCTATACATCCTGTTTGTCATTTTGCTGTTTTGTGAGGACTTTGATCATGGTGAAAGTGCAAGGAGCTACATAATGATGTTTAAGTGGAAGAGGAATGTGTAAAAGCTGTTTTACTACTCATAAGCCAGTGCTTAGCCCTGTATAAGAGACTTCTTGCTGACACCCCCAGGAAAAAAAAAATAGAAAAATATGTGGGCTTTCTGGCTGGATGCAAAATTAATATTTTTGATGAATACTTGATACTAAGCTGTCTCCTAGTTTCTGGTTCAAGGTGAACAAGTTATTTCCATCACTAAATGCTGTCTTGGGTCTTGGTAGATTGCTGAGATTGGAGTCCAAGTTTCCTCTTGCGAGATACGATCACTGGCACTCGCGCTTTGTGGCTTCTGGGTTCTGTAATAGAAGCTTTAAGTTAGCTATAGGGTGTTGGAGTGTTTTGTGGCGAGTGATGTCTGGGTCCATGTGATGTGGATAGTCTGTGGACCCTCTAGGGTAAAAAGTGTGTGTCTGTGCTGCTTGAGGTTGTGGAGGGTTGAGGTTAAGACAGAGAATGATTCGTTCTGATTTTCATATTTTCCATGCTGAAAATAGCTGATTCATCAGCTAGAGGAAGAGCTGTGATTTACAGGCTACAAAACCAAGCAAATTTGGTGGTTATCTGAAGAGTTTTTGATACTGCTTTTGATGCTAAAGAGCAGAGTACTGCAGAGCTTTAAAGGAAAACATGCTCTAAAGTTCGTTGGGTTTTGTGTTGTGTTTTTTTGCTTTTCTAACCTGACTGGGCTGTTTCACTTACCTCTGGGGCTGTCAGGACATTTTTCTCTCATCACACAGTACCTCTGCCAAAGGACTTATTTTGGGGGCAGATGCACAAAATTTAACAAGTAACTTGCAACTTACTAGGTTGAGTCCTAAAACGTGCTATGCAGTCATCAGAGGTTTACATACCAGAAAGCATCCAGCCAGTCTTAGGAAAAATGTTGATCATTATGTTGGGTCATTTCTCATAACAGCAGTTCTTTGATTGCAAGTTGTGGCATTGCTTTGTGCATTGAAACAGTGCTAAAATAAATAAGTACACACACATTATCTGTTTGTATGCATTATGTGTGTATATATACAGACATATATATAAAAACCCAGTAGTACTAAACCTGAGTTGCTACTTTAAAACTGCAGTTGGTACACAATAGCTTAGTTCAGGGCACATGGCCTTGTGCATTGAGAAAATGTAACTCTGTGTGTGTGTGTGTCTTGGCCAAACAAAGAATTCAGTCTAGATGAATTGGGCCAAACAAGCAGCTGAACGGTCACTACTCCCCAGTTATCTTTTATTCTGTTTGAAGTAGCAATATAGGAATGTGTTCTGCTTAGCAAATTGTGCTTTTTTTTTTTCTTTCTTCTTGCTGTTGAAGTGCTCTGTAGTGCAGGCGGCACAGATGATGTACGCAAGAGCTTGGTGTTACAGTTCTGCTCCGAGAATCTTCTGTCCTTACTAGTGCTGTTTTAATTAAAGCAATTGCACAAATATAAATGGAAGCCGTGCCCATGGAAAATTGGTGCTGCAGCATTCATCGAGGGAAGTTCTCTGGCAGAGCTTGTCGGTTCAACCATTTTTTCTGGAGCATAAAATCTTTGGTGATCACACCTGTGGGGAACGACAGTTGCAAATGATTTTCATCAAATGCCAGTGGAATTCCTCCCCAGAAGTATGCTTGAGACTCATGTAGGCAACTCTCAAAATATTTTACAAATAGTTCTTCTGAGGAGAGGTGCCAGCTGTGGTTTGTGTCTTTGATAACAGTATGCCTGCTCTTCAGAGGCTGTGACTATGGGTGAAAAACCTGCATTCTGAGTTTCAGGGATGTGTGACAAGAGCGAATGGAAGCCGAGAGGTGATGTGATGTGGGAGTGGTGGGGGGGACGCCTCCTCCATTTTTTGAGTGCCTTTTTTGTTAATCGAAGCTGATTGGTATGTGCGTGGAGTAAAGAGTCATCTCTGAGGAGTTTTACTGGCGCTTTTTGGTAACTGAATATAGCCAGGAGGGTCAGATGTGGTAACGGTTGTCTGGTTGGGAGTTTGGAAACCCCATTTGCTTTGGAAATGCCTGTGAGGTGATGGGTCACTGCCGAGGATCTTGTACCAACTCTCAGTAGTATTCTGCAGGCACTTTTCTGAATATGATGCTGAAGTATCAGCATCTTTAATCTGCAGTACCTATTTTTCCACCACTTTAAATGTGATACTTTCTTCCTACACAGCGTAAACCAAACAAGTTATCAGGGCAGGCCTTCTTTTCCTGCTTACGAGTTGGTCAGACGCCTGCTCTCACTTGCCTGCTGTTTGGGCTAGGGGCCCCTCTGGAGGGTTAGCAAAACGGAAGAGAGATGTTATTTGTCATCTTTTACATTGTCAGATTATTCTAATTTTGGAATAAGGAGCTGCTTTCTTAAGGGAATTACTTATCTTCTTGGAAAGTTGGCTGTAAAAGTAAGTCAGTTATTAAATGGCTTTGTAAGGAGTGGATTAAAACTTCCTGATTTATTGTTCAACAGGAGAATTGTTCATTGTTCAG
>NW_009737089.1:12944-13243 GCF_000703405.1 Apaloderma vittatum
AGCAGGAATTTATGTTTGTTTAGCAGGAGAATCAGAAAGAAGTAACTCATACTGATGGTGACAATTTCAATAAGTTAATTTGTTTGTTTTCTGATAATGAAATAAGGTCAGACTTTGGCCCCCCTTACTCATCTATCAGTAGTTACATCAGTTTTTGGACAATGCTTACAAATGTTTTTCTCAGCATTCCTACGTCTGTGAAAGTCCTGAGCCTAACAGGTGGGTTCGTTACCCCTCCTTCGTGCCTCTGCCTTACTCCTTTGCACATTTTCTCTTTCATTTTATATATATATATTTTT
>NW_009737090.1:0-5158 GCF_000703405.1 Apaloderma vittatum
TTCCCCTGTCTTCTAAACCAAGACACAGACCTAAGCTGGACGTGATGTTTTTGTATTTAACAGCTTTAAGATCCCCTTTTGACGGAGACGAATACTCACAATGGAAATCTGGCTCTAACTCAGCGATGACAAATTCCACATTAAACTGTCCACAAGACTTTTTCAACTTATCCTAAGAAGGACCTATTCCCATGAAATGTTATGCATAACACGAAGCAGAAGAAATTCAGAAATTCAGAAAAGTAAGAGGTTTTCCTGTGGAAAAACTCACACAGCTTTCTATGATAGGGTATCAAGGCTTTCAGAAAATTAACTTTAAAATCCTCTACTCCAAGATGCAAATTCTCACACAGATTTCACAGTCTTTTATGTATGACAGAACTATGGCTTTGAAGCAATGGATTATTTACAGTTTAGCAGAATTCCACAGCAGTAATTCACCCATCTCCTCAGCTTACCTCTCTGAGTGGATAACACCAGGCTCTGGCTTATTTCCAGAGCTCCAACTCTTTGAATGACAAAACTCTAAACATTTATGTTTCCTGCTGTATTTCAGGTGCTGGAGTGAAACCAGCAAAGACAAAGCAATCTCAAACAAAACACCCTCCTGCCCCGCTGCACCACAGTTACCGGATCCTCACCAACGCAGTGGCAAAGCTCCCAAATCTCCCTTTAGCTGCAGAATCACCTGGCAGCTACACAAACACTTTGATGGTACTCAGATTACGCAAACCGCTTTAATTCCCAAAATAAAAACAACCAGCCCATGAGCATTTCACCTATCCATTAATCCTGCATTGGTTCATGACCCCTCCTTGACATTCTAGCATTCTTTCAAGCATGGGTTACTTCAGACCTCGCAGCTCTCAGGTCCTGTGCTCCTGGGCTGAAGGTTAATGATGATGTGCTCAGCCTCCGTGTCCCACTCGCTCAGCTACAGACTGAATCTCCGCCAGTTTCTGACTGGTTGAAGTTTCCTATGATCAATGACTACATTTTATTTAAGTTTGATTGCTTAAAGTTACATCAAGGTTTGTGTTGCTGAACTGTCAGGAGCAGGTGGAGAGAAAGACCTTGGTCATTTACGTGGTCTCAGAATTAGAAAAATCAGGATTACGGCTCAGTTTGGAGGAAAAAACATGTAGAAAATGTTGTGTCAGCAGCCTACATGACCACTCCTGCCCCCAGTCACACGAAAGTTGCCAAGGTGAAATAATGTGTCCCACTGCATTCCTTTTTTATTTATTTTTGTGTGTGTGTGTGTGTGTAAGGGTTTAGTTGCACTCTTGTAACAAAGAGAAACTGGAGCCAGAGGACTAAACTGAAAGTCAGGGCAAAAAACAGAGTGGGGAATCCTAGACGCTGCAAACCACCCTACCTTAGAGAAGAAACTGTGGAGGAGACAGTTGTGCTCCCGTGCTGGATTGAAAGATGATCACAAAAGGAAAGCTCCTTTCTTTCTTTTTTTTTCCTCTTTTTTTTTTCTTCCTTTTTTCCCCCCCAACATCAGTTTTTGCATAGCTCAGGACAGAAGATTGTGACTATCTGGGCATTATCTTGCTTAAATTGTTTGCCATCTAGTGGTTTGTTGGCCTCCTACAAATATAACCTTAAAAATAGTACAGAATTGAAGGACAAAATTATATATAAAAAAGTGTGAATTACATTTTTTCCCAACATGCAAGAACCTATTCAAATACATAGGAAAGATGAGGCGCCTCTCACAAAGCATTTACTGTTAGAATGAACATGCCATAGAGACAAGCAACAAAACCCTGCACGCAACCAAGGTAAGATCCAGAGAGATGTTAGGCACACGCTGTAATTTTTCTCTCTTTTATTTCACTCTGCAACTCATTTCACCACTGTGTCTTCATCTAATTTGCTCCACCACTGTCTTCAAGCTTGCATATACAAAAGGGTACATTATATAGAAACTATGAGGGAATCAGGTTTCTCTCTTCGAGAGCAGGAGGTGTCAGGGAGAAGCAAGAGTTGGCTGCTCTGCAACAGAAGGCGTGCCAGGAGCTAAGCATAGTATCACAGAATCACACAGAATGTTAGAGGTTGGAAGGGACTTCTGAAGAACATCTAGTCCAACCCTCCTGTCAGAGCAGGGTCACCTAGAGTAGATCACACAGGGACACATCCAGGTGGGTTTTGAAAGTCTCCAGAGACAGACTCCACAACCTCTCTGGGTTCCAGTGCTCTGTTAGCCTCACAGTTAAGAAGTATTACCTTATATTTAGGTTGAACCCCTGTTTTCCTGTTGGTGACCATTGCCCCTTGTCCTGTCACTGGACACCACTGAGAAGAGTCTGACCCCATCTTCTTGGCATCCACCCTTTTAGATATTTATATGCATTGATGAGGTCTCTCTCAGCCTCCTCTTCTCTGAGCTAAACAGACCCAGCTCTCTCAGCCTTTCCTCCTATGGGAGATGCTCCAGTCCCCTCATCACCTTATTGGCCCTGTGCTGGACTCCCTCCAGTACTTCCATGTCCTTCTTGAACTGGGGAGCCCAGAACTGGACACAGTGCTCCAGGTGAGGCCTCACTAGCACGGAGCAGAGCAGGAGGATGACCTCCCTCGACCTGCTGGCCACACTCTTCTTAATGCATCCCAGGGTGCCATTGGCCAGGATGCCATACCAAGGCGGGTGAAAGCAGCAGTCACCCCACCAACAAGGAACTAGGATGCCAAACGGCAAGCCAAGGTCGAGACTGGGTTGAGATACAACAGTCAGGGTCAGACACAGGCCAGTGATCACCCAGCAGGACCACAGTGATGAGGCAGGTCCAAAGCCAAGCTCTGATGCCAAGTAGCAAGCCCGGGCTCATGGAGATGCGAGGTGCTGCAAACAGAGCTGCTGCACAGCTGCACCGTGGCACAGGCAAGGGCCCTCACAAAACCTCAGCTTAAAAGCGGCTCACGAGGGACAGGCCTTGCTAGTTGGTTTTTTCACAACTACTCTTACCAGTGAAGGAGCTGACCTTGGACTCTGCTGACTAATCATCTGCAATGGGGTAATGTGCTCAGGGCCATGGAGAGCTGGAACAGAGCTATGGAACGTGTCCAATATGGGGGTACAGTCGGTTAATGGAAACGGACTTCTTCATTAAGATGGTGTATGAATGAAAATCTCACATGAAAATAGATCAAAGCCAAGTTCAAAGAGCTTATTCTGTTCAGTTTGGGGGAGCCAAGAACTCTTGCTGTTAATAACAGTAACAAGGGACATCTGGGTTATTAACTGATCACAGAATGATTTGAGGGTACTAATTGTATATGTACATGACAAAAAAACCCATTGAATACAATTCTAGGATGTATCAGGGCAACACATTTCTATTAGAGACACTGTTCAAGACCTGAAGGGAATGTACTAACCAGCTACTCATGTGTGTAAAGGGTGAGTTCAAACTAACATGCCCAAATGGCTCAGTGAGGTAATCAGGAGAACAGTAAGAGTTCGCTGTCCTAGGAAAGGAGACTAGTAACAACAGAGACTAAAATAAAAGGGCTTGGAGGGGGTACAACAAATGATGGGTGAGCATCACAAAGAACAAAAACTATTTAAATTCATGGGCAGCACTGGCCAGGGGCAAACTGGTATGAACAATCCTATGTTAAGAATTAAACTAGTTAAATAAACTATTTGAAAATTATCAAATAGTTAGGCCTTCAGCCCTTTCAAGGAGTGAAATTTTGGGACTGTTTTTCAATGCAGCTAACACCAGCAAGAAAACATCACGAAATAGATAAATACTTCTACATTTAGTTACTTGAGTTGCATGTGACAGCACAGGTTCACATTAGAAGGTCCAGAGGGTCCCTTTCAGACCTATTTCTGGCATTAACCATTAATTGAAGACAAGCATCCTTCTAGTTAACGTCAGACTTATCTGATGTGCTCTTTTGGCTTTACAATATTAGAAATCCACATAAAGCTGGATGTATTTAGCTACATATAGTCTTGTGAGTATGCATATACGACCCTACACTGTAGTGACAGTACTGAAATAGGCTGTGTTATTTGTGGCCACATTCTCCTGAAATCTAATGGAAAAGAGCTCAGTGTGGGTGAGGGGGTACCAATGTCATAGCTGAGGATCTGGCCCTCGGTGTATTTATTTCAGTGACTGTTCTATGATATATTCACATACGTTAACTGCCTTTATATTGATATATGATTTAATAAACATATTGAGTGCACTGGTTTCAGTTATATTTAGAAACTACTACTCTATGAATGGTGGATTTGAACAAATACAATTATTTTGCTCGTAATCAAAGAACAACTAAAAGCTATCTTGCCCGTATTACACAGCAGTAACCTGTGTGAAGTTACTGCAGCCTCTGTGGCAGGCACAGTTTTTAAGGAAATTGCCTAGAAAAAATGGTTAGCCTCATGCCAGCTGAAATGTAGAAATAACACTGTACATCTAAGTAATTGCCATGCTTCTTGGGGACAACAGTAAATCTGTTTTTATGGAAAGAATACTGGATTGTAAAGGATAATGACATGAAACAGATTTGGTATAACAGGATTCAGTCAACGTAGATGTTATAAAAGCTACTTTAGCATGGCAATAATTGAAATAAAGCTTAAAAGACAAGATTCAGAGTATGTAAAATCTTACATTGGCCATATTGTAACGGGTAAAGAGGATTGTTGTAACGACACTGAGCGGGTAGGAGCTGTGTACCCCAAGCAGAGAGAGCTAGCACACAGCCTGCTTTATAGCCCAGTGGTTTAGGGGCTCTTGACATTTTCACAGTTTTCTCTTACCCTTAAAAAAACAAGAGCAGTTCAAGTTATCCGGTATAATATTAATCTCTCTCTTTGATCGTACTCTGACACAACAAAAACACTCCTAAATTCATAGGTTATCAGGAATAACCTGAACTACCTCAAGCACACCAGCGGCAAATGTTTTTCTTCCTTTTCCCCGTTTATTTCCACTCCTGTTTGAATACTTGATTTCTAGGTAAATCCTCTATTTCTTCCTCATTCACTCTCCAGTCTCTCAGTGTGGCAGAGCGAAGGGGATCTACATAACCAAGTGATAAACACTAATAGAACAACGTGTGCGTTGCAGAGAGCTAAATCAACTCTGTATGTGCTTGGATTTGGAAACCAGACAGCTACCCGCGG
>NW_009737091.1:0-1343 GCF_000703405.1 Apaloderma vittatum
ACTAATTCACCCCAGAGCCTCACCTTCACCACTTCTTTTCTTTGCCTAAGATCCCTACCTGTCCCTGCCCCAAGTCTGCCTGGATCCCAGGTGTTCTGTGTGGTCATTGCCCCATGGTGGAGAGATGTCTGTGGAGTGATGTCCCTTGCTCTGCTGCAGATGTGGCATGTGGGACATGAGTGTGCATCAAGCGGCTACAGATCATGCTCAGTTTCTTCCTTGCTAACTTCTCCAGAGCAGCAAGATGTCGGAGGTCGAAAACACCTTCCGTAAATTCACTGTATACGGTGACACGGCTGCCAGTGGCAATGACATGACGGGCAAAAACTTCTCCAAGTTGTGCAAAGAGTGTGGAGTGATGGATGGGAAAGCTGTGACCAGCACTGACATTGACATCGTATTTAACAAAGTCAAGTGAGTGTTGCAGGGAGGCACGGTGGGCAGCAGGGAGAGGTGGGAGGAGGGATCGGCAGGATGTGAGCAGGCTCTTGTGTGACGAGCAGCCCCGGGGGTTTCCCATCCTGCAGCCCCACAGGTAGTGCTGAGGTAACTTTCTTCTTGGTCTCCCCTCCCCACAGGACCAAGGGTGCTCGCACCATCACCTTTGCAGAGTTCCAACAGGCCATGAAGGAGATCTGCACAAAGCGTTTCAAGGGCAAATCACAGCAGGAAGCACTGCAGGCTGTGTACGGCCTCATCGAGGGGAAGGAGCCTGGCAGCGCAGGCACCACTGTGAGTTCAGTTTTCCTCACCCACTGTGCACCTTGACCTGCTGTGAGACGATCTGATCATTCTTTAGGGACATGTGCCATCCTCACACACAGGCAAGAGCTTGTTTGCATGCTGTTTCCTAATGCTGGCTGCCTCTTGCTGGCCTGCTTTCTTGCAGAAAGCCACCAAGGCTGGTGGGGTCGACAGACTGACGGACACTAGCAAATACACTGGCAGTCACAAAGAGCGTTTTGATGAGAGTGGCAAAGGGAAAGGTCTTGCTGGCCGCCAGGATCTGACAGACAACAGTGGCTACGTTGGAGCCTACAAAGGAGCTGGCACATATTACAAAAAGCCCCAAGACTGAACTGAAATCGCTTGAGCAAACAAGGACTTTTTCCCTATAACATGGGAGAGGCAAATAAACACCTCATGCAACCAGCCTTCTGTGTCTGTGTACTCCAAATTCAACAAGACGGGAATGCACGCGGTGGGCACAGGGTGACTCCAAAGAGCAATGCAAGTTCCCCACCTGACGACGTTTTGATTGCCATGTGGTGGGGTTAAATCCAAGCACAAGCCTTCTCAAGGAAATTCTATGGGTCAGCCAGTCCACTGCCATCACATTGCTC
>NW_009737092.1:0-21285 GCF_000703405.1 Apaloderma vittatum
GTGTGTGTACTGTGCTCTGGGATGTGAGGTTCATAACTCCATCCTCTTGCAAGAACCAGCATTTTCCTCATCAGCCTGGGCTAATCTATATTCTCAGCAACAGCGCCAAGAGTAACCACCACCCTCATGGGTCTGAGGGCAGACACCCCACAGTCACTTGATGTGTCAAAAGCCTGGGTTTCACACCCCATACCTAGACTTTAAGAGCTCATGGTGGCTCTTTATCTGATATTTTAAAGCCTTTGTTGTGCAGTTACGTGGAGGCTGTGTTGTCCTCAGTTCTGCAAGCAGCCTTCATAAAAAGACACAAATGACATTTCTGTGCAGCTAGTGAGATCCTCCACTCTTTTAAGCCCCACAGGCCCAAAGAGCCCCACAGAGGCTGCACAGACCCACTTGTGCTCATGGGCAAGGCACGTTTATGGGAGCGCACACACACACACACACACACACCCACCCACCCACACACCCATCTATTCACTTATTGAAAAGTAGCAAGACATGGTTCTTACAGACTCTAAAAATACATGAAACACATGAAGCGTAAGGGAAAACCCTAACGGATACCTCACCCCCACAGGCTGATTTAACCGATGAATATAGGAAGACCATGAAAAAATTGGATTCACAGCCAGAACCACAGAACTCACATCTCAAACCTTTGGATGTTGTCTACAAAGTATGTGCAGAGGGTACACTCAGTAATGTCACTGAGACACCCTGCAAGGCTCTCTGCCTGTGTTTGTATTCCTCAGAGAAGTGCTCTTCTGTATTTTAGCCAGGAACATTGTGCAGCTCATCTGTATTAGGTGGTGGAGTCTCCGTCTCTGGGAACATGCAAAACCTGTCTGGATGCCATCCTGTGCAACCTGCTCTAGGCAAACCTGCTCTGGCAGGGGGGTTGGATTAGATGATCTCCAGAGGTCCCTTCCAACCCCTACCTAACATTCTGTGATTCTGTGTGATTCTCTGATTCTGTGCATTTCTTGATGGGATCCTGTCTCTGTATCTGCAATGGCTGTACTGGGTTTTAGTACACTGCTTTGGGTATGGTTCTGGCATGACTGAAGGTTCAGTGTTCAAAAAGATTCAAACTTCATAGGCTGTTCAAAGAGCATGTTGGCTATCAGTGCTTAAATATTGGCCTTGCAGCTTCTGTTGACATTATCAGGATTTGGGCAATTAGCAGCAAGAGGCATGACTTTATGAGAGAGTACGGGAAGAGCTGTTATGTATATCCAGGTAATAAGTTCTTTCTCCATATGTAAGTGCCCATGTTTCTTCCTTTAAGATACCAAACCCTTAAAAGGATTCAGTATCAGTTTCCTCAAGGCTTTTGGGATATCTATCACCCAAGACCACAAGGGGATATGTTGCTCAGCTGAAAGGGTTAAGGGGAAGAGGTGGATTTAAGCTCTACTCTAGCAAGTGTTTGATTATACACAGCTCTTGCCCCACTCTGGTAGCTAAGGCACTCCCATGCCAGTGCTGGGAGACCAGGGTCTTGCAGGCAGAGAAGCCAGCAGGACTTTTCAGGGCAATCTACCAGTAATCTCAGTAATGCGTTACATTAGGACATACAATTCCCTCATTTCCTAATCCAGTCTCAGCATCACAATCTTATGATCCATTTGGAAAACAGCAGTTAAAAAATTGACGAGAAATAAATGACCATTTTTTCTTTGTGATATGAAACAAATGGATAGACAGGTGTGGATTAGCTTTCTCCCTGTTTCTATATGTCTTTTCTGCCTTGCATTGTCTCCCCTTCCAAACTCCTCTAGTCAATAGTAGAGGGAATATGACATTACAAAACCAAATGGTAACATGCAACATAAAGCAAGAAAGATGTCTTTTAAAAACACCAAGACAATTCTTTCATGTTGTCCATCTGAGATCCTGTTTTCCGTTCATTTATTTGTGTGTCCATCTGGTCCCACAGTAGCTGAATGTACTGGCCAACTTCAGCCAAGCTGAACTGACATGCTCTAGTTCCTACATGTTTTGTGGAAAATAGCAACTGACTAGAGGAGGAAAACCCTATTAATGGAAGGGTGGATAATTCATCCCTTGTATTACAGGGACATGCGTTATGAGGTGGCATAAGAGGGTGTTGAGGAGGAGCTATTGGGAGCTCTCTAAGTCTGTAGGAGGGTATGGTGAGGTGCAAGATGTAATCCCATATTAGCCAGGCTCCTGGCAGCGATAGAGGAAAATGATCGCCTCTAAGCACTCACTACTTACTGAATTTCTGCTGTGACACTGCTGTTCTGGCTCCTATTCCTCCGAAGAAATGAGAAGTGAAGAGGGAAAAGCAGGTGACCAAGCTGGTATCACTAATGAGCAGTCAAGTATTTTTGTGCTGGGAGTGACTTTTCAGGCTTTCTTCACAAATAAAGGAAAAGCAGTACTCGTTTCTTTCTTTACTTTTGCAGGTCACCTGTGAACACACACTTCGTTGGTTTAACTGAATGCCAAAGCTGCCAGTCAGCAATCTTCATTAACAGCATTTCACCGTTAAAGATTAATCTTCCTTAAGATCAAGGACTTACATAAATTGTGAAACAATTTTTCACCTGAGAAAAGGAGCACAGAGTAGCTATGATGTTTGTTTATGTAGCTGAAGACAGAAGAACTTGCCCATGTATTACAAAGGACTGAATAATCTCCTTGGTGACTTAATGATTAAACTTTTCTTGCAGCTAAAATTACAATTGTATTACACACTGAGCAGAGCGTGCATGAAAGAGTAATCTTCCTTCTGAGTGTAAACACTTGGGTGTAACTTGGTGGCTTCTGTGATTGTGCTGTTGAACTGTGCTTTCTGCTTAGCCATCAGTTGAACTGAATGCTGGAGAAGAGTTTAAGGAGGCTGGAAATACAGAAATAGGTAAGGAAATGTCTCCATCCCACCTGCCCCCAGCATGTTCTGCTCTTGTCTTGTGGGATATCGTCAGCACTCCACAGGCAGTGTCAGTCCAAGCAAGTGCCTTCAGAGGACATTATCACTGGCTTTTGGTGACAAAAAAAGCTGCTGTTTATCTTGCCAAAAAAATGAACATCAGAGGGCATAAAAATAGGATGTTCTTCTGTTTTAGAACATATAAAAACGGTAAGATATCCAGCAAAGATATTATAAATTTCACCAACTCTTGCTGTCTGCAAGTCAACTACTCTAAACTACCTGACTAGCCTTCCTTTGCAAAGAGATGTTTTTTCCAGGGGCCAGAGATGCTGGTTTGCCCAGGCACAGAGATAAGTAACATTGTGGAGAACTTTTCCCTCTTCTTTCAGTACAAGGATGTACCCTAACTCATGTGGAGTAGATATGTAGACAGAGAGAAAGCTAAAGTTAAATCAGATGAATCTCACCCAAATGTCTACCATTTCACCCCACTTTATGTTTTGTCAGGCGTCTAGAGTGTGATCGTATTCACCACAATTGGTTTTGTAGATCAGTGAAACAGCATATCTGAGCCTATATTTTGATTTCCTGGTGAAAACTAAGACATCAGACTTCTCATAGCAGTAGCAGCAACATAACAGCATTCTCACTGTTTACACTAAATTAGGTAGGTAAGGTTCAGGTGGGGATCATTACATTGTTGTATCTGGTACCGTAAAAGCTCCATAACATGGTAATTGAATCTATTTCCTGGATAGGACAGAGCTAATTTATAAAGGTTGTCATTCATAGTTTCACAAAAAATAGCCATTGATAAAATGCCAACTGTTACACTGTAAGAACAAATCAGAGAGGAAGAACGTATTTAGACATCAGAGCTGGAGGGTGATCTTCATAGAATCATAGGAAGGCCTGGCTGGAAGGGACCTTAGAGATCATTTAATCCAGCCTCCCTGTCATGGGCAGGGACGCCACCTCTCGACTAGATCAGGCAACACATGGGGACCGAATGGGAATCGAACCCGCGACCTTGGTGTTATCAGCACCATGCTCAACCGACTGAGCTAACTGGCTCCTAACTTGGTGGCAAAATACTGATATGGTGTGAAAGGGACAAGGCCTCGATAGTCATAGAAGAACAAAAGGAGATGCAGGAGAGAGGACAGAAAAAGAAGTGATTAATGCAAAGCCTGGCTCTTGAAGATGTTTGGTAAGAAAAGAAGCAAAATACAAACCTTGTATGTTGGAGCATATTCACACCTTAGAAATACAGAACAACTTCAACAGCTAAAGCGGAAAAGAGCTGACATTAACCTAAAACTGTTTATTGCAAAAATATTTAAAAACCCGTGTGGAGTATAAAATAATAAATCGTGTTGGACATTTCACTTAATCAGGGGAAAAAACGCAGTTTTGTTCCAGCCTTTGGAGATACAATTAGAGCTGACATGTTGATTTATTAGAATAGTAGACATATATGAAAACAAATCCTGTTGCCTCTTCTGTGTAGTAGTGTATATATGGGCAAACTCTGAGAAATCTGGAATGATTTTTATTCTAATTTGCTATGTGTAAGAAAGCTTAATGATATTAACAGTTAAGCCAGCTGTTACTCTTCATTTCACGGATAACTTTTTTAGCAGTAGGGTCGAACTCCCACTGCTTTGATCCATGGAAGAAGTAGAATAATCCTGGAAATAAAGAAGTAAAGCATTATGTTACAGATAGAAAAAATAGCTTCTTTCTGAAAAAATGGGGAACATCATCATTACACACACAGGAGAGCATCTCATCAGTCCTGTCTTTTGCAGGATACAGCAAAAATAGCATTTATCATAATGTCAGAACTTATGATCCTTACAAGTAAACTAATTTTACTTAAAAACTCATTTCATATACCTTTCTGTTGGAAAACAGCATCAACCTTCTGGCTGATTCCCGGAAAGTCATTGACTGTCTGCCTAGGATAACCCTTCTCCATGGACTGGCTGTTTTCATCAAACCTAAATCATATAAAGGGAGATGCGTAATTTTACAGAGTTTAGACATCAAATCTGGAAAGAATTAAGCAGCTGCTGAAAGGTGTCCGCCTTCTACACTTTGACTGATTTCACTGGAGTTACGAGAGTGAAGTTATCTGCTTGCACAAGTGTCTTCAAGACGTGTTTTCCATGAGGTGTCTGCTTGTTTGCTGACAAAAGCAGGCACAGCTCCAAAGAACTTTCTGGGATGGGATTTACCTCCTCTAGCGATATCAGTGTGACAGGCAGTGCATAGAAACTGGTTGGGCTGATTCCTACCACAGGGGCTGCACATGTTTATTGCATGAATTTTAAACTCCTCTTGGACTTTGATAAGATATTGTGCACAGTCCTCTACTAGTTGACAGATTTAGAGAGAGGAAAGGAAGCGGACTTACTTATAATACAATCAAGTTGTTGTAATACAATCAAGCCTGGAAAAATTTTTATGAGATTGAGTTGAATTTAGGGGCTGAAAGGAGGACCTCAAAGGTTCCTCAAGATTTTAGGAACCCTCTCAGGAAAAACACCAAGCAAACAAACAAGCCTTTGTTTTACTCCTCCTTGGATACAAGACATACTTTTTACACAGATACAAGGCTGAGAAAATGAGTTACTAGGTAAGAAATATGCTTTGTGGTTTTCTTGCATGTGTTCGTCTTGTGACCAAGACAGTAAAATACCAATGCAAGATATTGTAAATATTTGTTCCAAAACTATCGAAAACAAAGGACAGGAAGCAACATGTGGCTCAAAATCCAGCTGACACTGTATGTCTCACTGAGGAACCCTGCAATTAGTCACAATAAAGTCCATCTGACCCACGCATGCTCCTGGTTGTCTGCAGAAGGCTTTTGCAACAGATGTCCTTGCACACAGGAGGAATCTATCAGCTTCCCAAAGCTGACTTTTTGCTTCTGTTTTCTTGGTATTTGAGTATCAGGAGTCAGTCACGACAACGTGGGAATAGGATTTAGAAGAAGCATATTGCAAACCCAGTGTTAACCAGCCAAAGAAAGGAGAATGAACTATCGTTTTTGTCTCTCTCAAAGAGAGAAAATAATTCAGGACTTTTCAGAAATCAGAGAAATCCTGCACAAGTCATCCCAAGCAGCCTCCCGCTGAAGTAGATTAGTTTTCAGATCTTTATTTTCTAAAGATACTTATGTCTATTGCATTTGTAAAAATTCTCTACATGCTGGAAGTTTTTTTGCTTCCAGACATAATGCATTAAAATGGTTCCATAACTTGAATACCCACTTCAGGACACCCTTAAGCTCTCAGAAGTCAAATCTATATTCTTCTTCCTATGCAGGAGTCAAAGAAACATTTCTGTGAAAAGTAGGATCACTCTAGTTACTTAGTTCCATATAGTTACCTAAAGCTCCACTTTGTCTTTTATAATATGGACAATTTTAACTGTATTCAGATGTTGTTGGAGTCAATCATGAGAAAACATTTGCCAGTTTTTCTTACCTCCAGTACTTGTCACCTATGAAAAAGTCTGTCTTCCCAGTATTTGTATTACAAACAGCTGCATCAATTTTCTTGATACCTTTAGGGAAGCCCAGTGTGTTGATATTCTTTGGATAACCAAGCAACACCTGATATCCCCTGATAATCCAGAATTTATTGCCTGTAAAAATCATAAAAATTAATTTCACCAGTGATTTTCAGACACTAGAAGAAAAAATACAATCCCTTAGTGTAAATTGGAGGAAAACTAGATGAAATGTAGGAAAACTAGATGAAATGCCCTAAAACTAGATGAAATGTTTTTATTTATTTGAAAAATAAATTTTAGTCAAATATATCTACTTTCCTCCCACCTTCCCACAAAATAAAAGGTAAGAAAAAATAAAAACAATCTCATACTTCACCTTTGAAGAATAATATCTGATCTTTTGAGTTCTCATACACAGCCTCAATACCATGTGGCAAAGTTGGCCAGAAGGTAGAAATTAATTCACGTTCAACTTCTGAGTTATCGGGATAGACTCTCCATAAGTGCCTGATTTAAATATGAAACAGTTTTTGCAGCAAATAATAAACCACAGACATCTCTATATATGCGCAAGAACATGAACGATGTTGTGACTTACAAGTTCTTTCTTGTCACTGGAGCTACCTGTGTCAATGTGTAAGAAAGGAAAACACTCCCCTCAGTGGGAAGTGAAGGTTTTTTTGTAGTCGGGCTTCTTTCTGAAATTACCCTTCTCAATGGTACTGATTGACTAATGGGATCAGTTACAAGCATCTGAAAGATTCAGGCTGTTCCCGTACCACGTAGTAAGAGAGTTGTAGGGTCCTAGATGAGCCTGGCTGTAATCTATTTCCTGCATGATTTCCCCTGATGACTTTGGGCTTACACAGAGGACTGAAGGAGAGATTGGCCCAGCTATATGGAAGAGCAAACTAATTTCTTAGGAAATGGTTGCACCATTTAATCATGTAACAACTTGGTGTCACCATTTAGACAAGCTTTATTAGGACTGAGATGTTTTCTGGAAAAAAAAGGAAGTATGTTTTTTCAGGGGATCCTGTAAAAATATTAATATAATTCTTATCCGCTATGAATTTTATTTCCATGAACTGAAATCTATCCACATGTCTCATAAATCCTATCATCATAATCATGTGCTCCATTGAAGTGTTCAGTCTTTGTAGGAAACAAGAAAAAAAAAAACCTCACAGATTAAAATGTCATATCAATATTTACCTGCCCTTTAGAAAAAAGATTTCTCGTCGGAATGTAGTTATAGCATCAAAAGACATCTGGGAGCCACAGATTTTAGGAGAGATAGGGATGACTGGTCTTTTATCTGGGGCATTTGGTGGAGCTCCTAAGTGAGATATTTCAGAAAGAACACACCAATATTTGTAGAAATATTGAAGTTTTCCCATGTAAACGCATTTTTGATATTACTAGAGTACAATTATTTTTATGGTGAAACGTTGTGAAAGAGTATTTCTCTCTTGTTTAGTGTTGGGGTTTTTTTTAGGCCATGGATTTTACTCACCATAAATCGACTGAATGCCACTTATATCATCTGGAGAGAGAGGAAATTCGCTGGGACTAACGTAGGCATAATTAGGGAACATCAAAGCCCTCTGGTCATTAGAATGGGAGAGACCCAGAGCATGGCCAAACTCATGAGCAGCAACGAGGAACAAATTGAACCCTTAAAAAGTAGATAGAGAGAAGAGATTGGTGTAATTTTAGTCTGCAAATGGCTGATACGAACAGAGCAGGGCTATTTCTCAGTGACAGTTTTTGTACAATATATTGAAATTCACAATATATTGATAATATATACAATATATTGAAATTCAATACAATATATTGAAATTCAAAAAGGTACTTTTTTGTACAGGATAAAGTTCTGTTCTTTCCTCATTAGAAGGGAGTGACTTTTAGCCCTCTTTCCTGCTGTTAGCTGCTGAAGGTGTGTGTGTGACATGAGTAGATGTCTACGGGTGAATGTGGGTGCAGCCCCGAGGAGTGTCCTGGC
This sequence comes from Apaloderma vittatum, assembly GCF_000703405.1. Taxonomy (NCBI): domain Eukaryota; kingdom Metazoa; phylum Chordata; class Aves; order Trogoniformes; family Trogonidae; genus Apaloderma; species Apaloderma vittatum. The sequence goes on from NW_009737092.1 coordinate 8,439, forward strand.
AGGGTTTCCTGGCTGAGCTAGAACAGATTAGATAGTGAATCAGATCAAATTAAGAGCTCTTCAGGGCAAGGATAGGACGATACACTGTGTGCTCACTTGAGGTACCAAAGTGTCACTCTCTGTGTCATACTCCCTCCTACAAACCTGAGAAAGAAAGGTGAGATCATGAGTAGAGAGGAAAAATATGTTAGCAGAGTGATTTACTTTTTTATCATTAAGAGCTCTCCAGGGCAAGGATAGGACGATTCACTGTGTGCTCACTTGAGGTACCAAAAGTGTCACTCTCTGTGTCATACTCTCTCCTACAGACCTGAGAAAGAAAGGTGAGATCATGAGTAGAGAGGAAAAATATGTTAGCAGAGTGATTTACTTTTTTATCATTAGGACTTTAAACCATACGGTTTCTTTATAGCCTTGTAAAATAAAATATCTTTTTACAATGTTATACTTATGCCTGCTTATTCCCAGTGAAATATGTTAATGCAGTACAGAGATAAAAAGGGAACTTCCTTCAACATACCTCACTCCAAGTAACATGCCTTTCTAAGTTAGGGAGGACTGATCACTGGCCCTGCAGACCAGGAGCCAGCAATATCAAGAGGCATAGTGAAGATCACGAGTCTGTGGCAAAGCAGAGGACTGGTCATCAATTGCCCAAGAAAGGCTGGCCGAAGCCAAGACATTTCTCAAGAAAACAAACAAAGCCTCAATTTTTCCACACGTGTTTCCAGTCCTCTCCTGTCACGAGTCCTCTGAGTTTTCCGACAAGTTCTGCAATGCCTGGCTTCTGGAGCCGTGATGCTGAGGAACAGCAGCAAAACTGGGGTTGACCCATTCAGTCCCAGTGTGGGGGAAACGTTACATTTTAACGTCATGACGTGTTATCTCTTCTTCCTGCAGCGTGACCTCAATTCTCCTTCTGCAGTTATCCACTGCAGTTTTCCATCCCAAAATCTGGATGAGAAGAGTGTCTAAATTACTACAGCTTAGTGGGTCTGTGTCCTGTCAGGTCTGTCAGAGGCAGTATGTGCTGTACGGCCAGCCTGGAGGCTGAGGGGAGGGGATTCAGGGGAGCAGATAGCTCCCAGACAGATGGGTGACCACTCAGCGTTCCCCTCTCTTCTGGCTCAGTGGCACACATCTGCAGTCAGCTCTGCATGCTGCATGTCAGCCCATGGGTGGCCTGAATAGCATGTTCAGACTCCCAGATTCTGGCAGGCAGCTGAACTTGCTTGGAAAACAGTCACGTATAAGCCCATCCTAGCTTGAATGCAGAGTAAAGCAATAACAGCCTGTAGTCAGGCTATCTTGGCATTATTAGCTAAGACTCTTCACTGTCACTGGTGGCTGAAATGCTTTTTAGGTGTTGGGGATCTCCCCTGAGGGCTGCTGCAAAGTACAGTGTCCTTCTTCTGCAGTGTGTGGTTGTGCCAGGCTTGGTGTCAGCATGTACGTCAGGAGTTGTGAGTGGGCATTATCAACCCCCGGGTAAGAGTGGCCTGTGTCTATAGCATTTGTATATGAAAAGTTTTGTCCCATTGGACAGTAGGAACAGGATGTTAAATAGAAACAGGATTAAATAGGAGCAGTGTTAAATAAGAACAGTAGATCAGGCTGATTTTACATCAGCGTCATTGTAAGGATCTCAGCTGGAGGATGGCCTGCAATACCCTCAGACTGCTCTTATGGTAAATGCTGTGTTTCACTTCAGTCAAAAATATCAGAAAAGAATTAACCCATCTACATAAGAATTCAGAAACCTTTTTTTACCTACCAGCTGAGCCTGTGGTCCAGTCTTCATCCTCATCAAAGTGCACGTCACCACCAAAACCATTGCCAGGTGGAAAAGCATGAGCAAGGACACCAAGGGGGCCATCAAAATAACGAGGGCAATGTCCATGAGCTACATAATAAGACATTGAAACAACCTTAAGTTTATGTTATGACTACTGGAAAATCTTTTCATTAATCTTACCATTGGCATGCAATCAGCGTATTACCTTTGGTCCCAAAAGCAATCATTATATCTGCTATTCCCTCATGAATAGGAATGAAAATCAGAGGGGTGACAGTACTCCAAACTTTAAATGCCTTCTGGATTGCTTTATCCACATCCTCTTTCCTCATATCTGGTGTGTAGTTCAGAATTCTACAGTTGAGGGTTGAAGCAATAATACTTAGTATTTACAAAAAGAATTTCTTTAATATTGCTAAGATGATGAACAGAGATGTATAAGAAGCAATTTAACCCGTAATCCAATAGCCCCCAAGATTCATCTTGGACTGAGTGAGTTTGAGGAATGTAATAACTGTCCAACATGTCTTTTTCTGGTAATAATAATTGTGTATATGATACTAGGTTTTCTCAAAATGGCTTTTAGCCAGGAGGTTGCTGCTTGAACATGAGGAATATCGTCTCTTCAGGTTTCTGGGACTGCTAAAATGTTGGTCCTAGCAAATTTTGAAGATAGCAGGGCTTGTACAGCCTGCAATTGATATTTCTGTTTGGCTTACAGAATATATGTCAGGAGTGATCCATGACAGGCAAAACACTGGCTGACTCAGGAATTGTAAAATACTCAGCTTGACACTCAGAAATTCCTCTCAGGAATATGTATAGCTAACAGCTGGGGAAAGAGAAACATTTTTGTGTTCCCAACTGGAAACATTTGTGTAGAAGTTACATTTAAATATAACAAACATAATCAGAATTTAAATTAAAAAAGTAATTATTGAAATACTACCTGTATGTCAGTTTGTTTTTCTTCCATCCTGGCAAAGTAAAACCATAGAGACCCACATCAGGAACTCCACACCTGGGTTTCTTCACTATTTCCAACGTCTCAGTGTCTGCTTTTCCAGTCACTTTCAAACCAAAATATTGCTGCATTTTCTGAAGTTTTTCAGCTGTAGATTCAGCATTTATTTTCCATCCAAGTTGATTTGGATCTGGCTCAACAGTATAGAATTTGTTTAAGTAGTCCTAGTGAAAAAATAAAGCAAATGCATGGCACATTTTGATCTGTTTCTTAAACGAATACCTTAGGACTGATACTGTTTGGTGGCTTGGCTGGCAAAACCATCTGCCCATGATTTTGGAGCACAACGGATGTTTTCCTGAGGATTGTAGCTTAACAGGAACAGGCAGCATTGCCCCAGACACTTATTTACTTGACATTTACATTTTGTAGATATTTATCCTACTTTAGTCAAGTTTGGGTAACAGAGTTCGGTGTAACAGCATTGTCTCAGAAGGGCAGCAAACTGCTGTGTAGCTGGAACACGCAGACTGTGTTTAAAAAGAGAGGGATCAGTACATCTCAGAAATGCACAATGTAGTTACCTGTACAATCTTTTCATCATTTTCTTTGCGGTCTTTCTCTGGATGGATGGGAAGAGCATTAGAAACAGCTGCACAGATTAGAAGCAAAAGTGAAAGAGCCTTCATTCTTATTCCACTCTCTATCCTGGTAGAAAATCAATCTTCTCTCCCCTCCGCGTGAATCCTCTTGCATCCCAGTTCGTATGGTTGTGGGGTGTTTTGTAAAGCCAGCTGTAGACTGACTCAGAGTTTATCATGCTCTGATTACCTCCACGGATCTTCTAACACTGTGCTGGCTGCACAACAAAACTTAATTAAATCCATCCGATACCACAGACATCTGAAGTCAGTTAGTATTTGAATACTCCCGAGTTCCTTAGCTACCATTTAAAATCGGCACTCAGTTTTAGTTATTTTATACTGAATTTTAGTGAACCTAAGCAGTTTCACAGCAGATGAAATGGCAGACAAATGCAAAACCTTTGAATTTGTCCTGATCCAGCTGTGTGAAATGGGGCCAACAAATGCATAGAGACTCTTCACCACTCTCAGCCCAAAAAAATAGGAGTAATGCACTAAATACAAATCCCATCCAAAAAATTTAAAACTTTGGGAGAAATTACTCTAAGCAGAAAGTTTTCTTTTAAAATTGATTCATAAAGTGAGACTGGGTGCTTTGGAAAATGGATGAAAACCCTAAATCACTCCTGACCTCTTCCTAGCAAATCTGAAAAGGTGTTTTTCCACCCTAAAAGATGTGAATAATTATATATCTCTGTCTGCATTTATCTAATCTATCCATCTGTCTGTCTATCTATCTCTCTATCTATCTATATCTATTAATCATCTCTCTACCTAATCTGTCTATCTGCCATTTCATCACAAAACATTTCTTCAGTTTAACCACATTAGCCGCAGGGGATATGATTATTTCCTGTCTTAAGTAATTCAGAATAAAGGAAGTTTCAAGACTGACAAGAGATGTGACAACTTATGGGATTTCACCCTGTGCTGGCCAAGCACCTTTCCCTTCCCATGGCAGCAATGGGATCTGAAGGTGTTCATCACCTCGCTGGAGCTCTGACAACACGTACTCAACTTTTACAAAACAGTTGCAAGAAATACCCTCATGTTGAACGGTGGATTTTTCAGGAAATACTTGCTTCCGTCTTTTTTACTTTTTTTATTGTCTCTTGCAGCCAATTTTTCTCCAGCTGGAGGCGTTAATGACGAATTTTCTAGCCCAAATTTCACAATGTGGACTTGCTAGTTAAACTTGTTTATTAAAGGCATTTCTCAGCTACCAAAAAAACCCCAAACAAACTCCTCCCTTAATTTGTTTTTATTATCATTGTATTGTAGCTCTGTAACTGACATAAAAACTGTGACAATGACTTTTCTGAGATGGAGAGCTCGACTGTACTGATGCTGGAAATGACATATGTGTTTATCCAGAAGTAAAAAGTTTAGTTTTTAAATTCTCTCTTATGTTTTTATATGGGTATATTTGTTTGTCTCGAAGGTTTTAAAGCTAGAAGGAATGACCATGATGCTTTTATCTGACTATGTATATGGTGTAGATCACAAAAGACAAACCCCTTTTCAGTGGCAGCACCAAGCATACTTTCCAATGGCATTAGAGCACATTTTTTTTTAAAATATGTTTTTACATAGAATCATAGAATCATAGAACGGCCTAGGCTGGAAGGGACCTTAGAGATGATTTTAATCCAACCTCCCTGTTTTGGCTGATAGGAACTTGTTTTTTTTTAAAAAAAATAATTCAGCACTATGAGCAGATTTGATATGAACTGAGAGAAAGGGTTTTCTTTTTTCCCACTGTGTCTGGCCGTCAGATCCCCACAGCTGTCTGCTGTGTAGCCGTGGAAGTATAGGGACAATGAGAACAGCTGGGTTAGGATTAGTTGCACCTAAATTTATATGTTTATTAGTTAAGCGTTCTTCTACAGAAAATGAAGAAACACATATATCTGGAGACTGATTCAGCCCGCTATCGTAGAATAGGATGAGCCAGCCTCTATATGTGCTCTCTGTCTTTATTAACTATAGAGAAGTTTAAACAACTAATTTAGACTACATTTCCAGCTTCAGCTCACAGCTCAAGTTACATTAGTGTTGGCTTAGAAAACATCTGAGTGACAGATGATGGACGTCTATATCACTCTAAACACTTTCAGGGTTTTGCAACTTGACCAATGATGCAACGTAGCATCCAGTTTCCACTGCGCATGGGAGAGAGGCTTGAACACGTTTTTCGCAAGCAATGTTTCACAAATCCGTCTATAGCTGGCCTTGAGGTCTGGGAAAAGAAGAAGCTACGTAAGCAGCTGCTGCTTATGGTTTCCTAATGCTTATCTTTGACATTGGTTAGAGTTGGTGGGTGTTGATTTACATCATGACTTCTTTTCTCATCCTAGAACTACTTTTATCCTGACCACAGTTACATGACCTATATTTTAACCCAGAGAGTTTGCTGCCTGTCCTCATCACATTGGCTATACCAAATGATGCTACACAGAGCATCACAGGAAGTATCAATACTGCTGCATTGTGGTGATCTCGACACAATACCAGGGGGAATTCAGATTTCCTGACTGTTCACAGCATGGGTGTCTGCACGTGAGTTAACCATGTAGGCTGGCATTATATCAACAGAAATCTAAATAATATGGTCAAATGGCATCTAGAGAGCATTTCATCTGACCATGTGCAGAAGATAAACTTAGGAAGATTTGTGCAGCTATCAGGAACTCACCAAATATTCTGACCAACACCACTGACAATGACGAGAGCCTAAGTCTGAACTCACATGAAAACACTTTGGCTGCAATTCAGCCATCTAAACAGTGATTTGTTGTGCTTTTGAGACAATCCAGTGAACCTAAGACACTGGCTCAGGCCTGGTGGCTATGACTCAGAACCTAAAGGGAACATGTGGCTTCTAGACTGATAGATAGAGGCCAGCTGGAAATCTCCAGCAGCTTAATGACAATAGATACCTGTTCAGTCAGCTGAGTTGAACCACTATTTTGCAGGCTCAGTCTTCACATATAGTTAACAAATCATTCCTCAGCTTGAGTGAAAAACATGAGACAACAATAAATGGTTCAAATAAGGTTTTTAAGACCTGGCAAGCCTTTAACAAAGGCTGCAGCCTGTGAGGACATGATTCAACCACCCAAACATAGGTGCCTAGGGTTTTGAGAAGTGCTGATCTCCCAGAAGTCCTCTTTCAAACCTGCATAGGTGACTTGGATTACCTACAGCACCTCAAATACTCTAAACATGTGTTTAGTGAATTGGATACCTGCCTGGGCAAAGGTATGTCAGTTAACAATGATACGGGCTATGACTACACACAAAACCAGTAACCAGACACTAGGGAATGGTATGGTACTCTACTATAGTTCAGTATAGGACCATAAACTTATTAAAAGAGAGTAAGAAGTTGGCAGGTTATTGTGTGGACTGAGCTAGAAACAACATCCAGATTCCAAATTTCCGAAAACGGTGCTTGTACCTGCCAGCACCAGCCGTGCCCTCCTCCTGGCGGTGTGGCTGGAATGGAGCAACTGCCACGTTCACGCAGGCAGAGGAAATATTCACTCACATAAACATGGGAAACATTTGTTACAAAGAAATCACTTCATTTAGAGCTCTTGGTCTTCTTGCTCAAGGGAAATATACACAAAAAATATTAAAAAAAAGTGCTTAGCAGCTAAAAATCAGAACTTCACAGGACACCAAAAGGCATGGATTGAAAATATGTCATTATAAACTTCATCCTCTCTTTAGCCTCTTCATTTTCCCTTGGATTTAGAGCGGAACACATAACATTTAACTCACGAAACAGAGAAAATGTTAAATGGCAAACATAACCCTTGTCTCTCATTTAACATTTTCTCTGCTTCATGTGTACCCTCTATTTTTCTTATCCAGGGTGGGATTACTGTTCTGCTCTAAATCTGAGGAGCTATTCTGGCACTGTCTTGAGATCACAGAATCACAGAATCACAGAATTGTTGAGGCTGGAAGAGACCTCTGAGATCATCAAGACCAACCCATGACCCAACCCCACCATATCGGCCAGTCCACTGCACTAAGTGCCACATCCAGCCTCTCCTTCTGCTTCTACTTCATATCTGAAGGGAATATGTGTCCCAAATTTCTATTTATTTATATATAATTGGTCTAATAAAAAATATTATCTTTGCCTGTAAATCTTATACTGTTTGTAGACCATCTCTGCTGAAATAAAATGATCAATTTAGATTTACAGACTTTTAAAACAATTTTTAGTTTAATTGTCATTGGTGGTTCAGTAGCACAAGCCTACACAAGAAAATATTATTATATAGCATTGCTACTACAGTTTAGAATTAAAGAACCAGTACCTAAATTACCTTATGAGAACACAATTCACACAAGTTAACTTCTTCATTAAAGTCTTTGATTTAGTCTAATTTAATTTTATTTTAATATAATACAATTATATACTAATTTTTAAGGTTTTATAAAGAATATAATATAACTAAGTTAATTTTAATTATACAATTTCTAATCTTTGAATTGCATTTAAACTAATTTTTACTCTCGAATTTAATAAATGTAAAAACTACCAAGTCTGTTCTTTATTAATGAAGGACACAGTTTAATAGATTTTTAATACAGACAGCTAAGTAATGAAAAAAATTGAATTGCTATGTTTTTGTAAGGTTAAACGTTCTTTTCTCAAAATGCAATTACTTCTATTAGAGTAACCTGAAGCCTTCTTCTGAAATATGTTAGATAATACAGATGTATCAGATAACACATTTTGTTATGGTCATACAGCTTCTAATGTTATGAGTTGAGCTACAAAGACTAAAGAGAAAGTGGATAACAATTCAAACATCATTTTAATTAAATGATAATTTAATTAAAAAAATTGCTGTTAAGCTGGGAGACAAGCTGTCTTTTTTGTGAACTTTTTTTATCAGAAACATTTTTGATCAGGAATTTTCATTTTTTAAGTAAACTTCTTCATCCTTTAATACACTGAAATTAGGAGAGATTTACTAACTACTGGAGTAGTAATCACTTGAAAGAGCCTTGAGTAAAGTGTATTGTTTGTCCAGAATATGACATGGCTCCCTGTGATAGCAACGGGCTGCTCTAAAAGGACTCAAGAACAAGTCTTATGAGGAGCGGCTGAGGGAACTGGAATTGTTTAACCTGGAGAAAAGGAGGCTGAGGGGAGACCTTATCCCTCTCTGCAACTACCTGGAAGGAGGTTGTAGCCAGGTGGGTATTGGTCTGTTGTCCCAAGTAGCAAGTGATAGGACAAGAGGAAATGGCCTTGAGTTGCATCAGGGGAGGGTCTGATCGGATATTAGGAAAAAATTCTTTAATGAAAGGGTTGTTAAAGCTCAGGGCTGCCCAGGGAAGTGGTAGAGTCTTCCATCCCTGAAAATATTTAAAAGATATGTAGATGTGGTGCTTAGGGACATGGTTTAATGATGAGCTTGGCAGTGTTAACTTTTGGACTCAATGATCTTAAAAGTCCTTTCCAGTTGAAATGAGTCTATGATCTTAGAGGTCCCTTTTAATCTGCATTTCCAGGCTTAAATCTAGTTCCTAAATCCAAAAACATGATAAAAAACCTCCACCTATACTTGCAAAGACATATACCTTGGAGAGAAGGCTAAGAGGGGAAGTTGGGGCAAGGGGAACAGAAAGTGGAAGTGTGGTTTGTAGACTGATGCTAAAGAGTCCAAATTGGCCTAGTTACCCATAGGATTTCTACCAGGGCTTCCATGGGGTGATGAAGTTCAGAGCCAGCTGTCTGCTCTTTTCTCTGGCTTTGGGGGAAAAGATCAGACATTTCATGCCAGGATACGTTTTCTGGTGTTTGGAAGCTAGGCTTGGCTCTTGAGTATTAGTGCAAGTAAGACATTAAGGACACAATGATATGACAAACATGATTTATTAGGAAACTTTTATGTAGCAGGTGAAATTTTGATAAATTATATAACAATATTTATTTCACAGTAAAAAATTATAATCCTACAGAACTTGAGCAGAAATCCATTCTGACTTGCTAGTTACAAAATACTGAAAAATTCATCACATAAATACATAGGATGCATCTGGAAAACCACTGCAATTAACAATTAAACCAGCTGATGCTCTTCATTATTCCGACAATCCGTTTAGCACGAGGATCAAACTGGAACTGAGTTGTTCCATGGAAGAAGTAGACATAGCCTAGAAATAGAATTTAATCCATTGGTATTTCATAGATGACTTTTTAGTATTTTGGAAAAAAAAACCAAACACACAACATAAACGGTCCATGTGTACTTGCTTTTTTTCACTTCCATCTCATTACACTTAATAACAGAGATTTGAAATAAAATTATTCTATCTACAGAAACCTAAATATTTAAGTAAACTGAGATTAAATTTATATTTTACTTACCATCTTTCTGGAAAGCAGCATCAACCCGGCCAATTTTTCCAAAGTGGGAGACTATTTTCTTGGGATAACCAGGATCCATAGATTTCTTGTTTTCATCATATCTTAACACAAAAAACATCATTACAATTTGTGAGGAAGCAGACAATATTTTGAAATTCCAAAGCAAATTCATACACATACGCAACTGTACTGTTACTAAGAAGCTTTACAAAGATTAGCTGAAGTAACCTTTTGATTCTCATTATTATATATTAAGGTTCTCACATTATGAGTGTCTTGAGATTTGAAGATCCTGCCTTTGATAAAGTGGGTAACAAGGCTTTCAAAAATTTTGGGAATGCAGCCCATGAATTTATTAATGCATTTCAGAGCCTTGGCCATTGCTTGCACATAAAATGAGTTTCTGTTTTGAGGAACTGTATAACCAGTCCAGTATAAAAGCAAAACATAAAACTCGAGACTAGAAAATATAAGCAGAGTCCTGTAGCATAATTGTATTAGTGTTAATTACGTACTTCTTAACAAAATTACTCTCTGAAATTTGTCATAAGCTACACTTCAACCAACTGTACAATTGGAAAATACTTGTAGTTTACTCATAGAGAAACTCAATTACAACACTTTTTATTAGCAGCTAATTTTATTTGAAAAGTGGAAAGTGGACACTATCACAACATTGCACAGAACAGCAGCAGTGTTGTGGTGAAAAAAAAGAATAATTTACAAGAAAATCACTTTTTTATTGGGCAGAAGTTTTATCCAACTGCAAGTAATTACATTCCTGCTAATTAGGAATCTAATTAATGGTGAAAATATATTACAGAAAAGTTGGTATTTCCTAGCAAATGCTTAAAATTTTGAAGCTTCCAGAGAATCCTGCTTGAATTTCTAGAATATACGTGGTCTACAAATCATTGCACTTGAATGTTATAGTAATACATCAGTCCTTGGGGACAGGTGGAAAAATGCCTTCTAGTAAATGAACATTAAATCTTACCTCCAGTATCTGTCAGCTACAAAGAAGTATGTTTTTCCTGTGACTTCATCGCTGTAAGCAGCATTAACTCTTTTAATAGTCTTTGGGAACCCCAGATGATAAATTGGTTTAGGATAGCCACGTGCAACGTCATATCCCCTGACAAGCCAATATTTACCCTCTGAAAAGTATAAGCACATTTCATTTGGTTTTGCTCTTTATAAACAACATTTAATTGTATTTCAAATGGGTAACAAACAATGTGTCTTAGACATCAGTATCATTCCATTTGGTTTATTACTGTAGAAAATGTTTCTAATTCTTACACTAGGACTACATCATGAATACAGTGTAAATGTCTTCTGATTTTATCAGTAAAACATTAACAGTCATAAGATATGAGAATAATACTTTTCCCAGACTTTTAAAAACATTAATAGAAAATATTTGTCTGGGTATCAACTTGGGGAGGGCTGGAGGTTGATGAGTTAATCCACTGACATTGGATTGGGATACTTAATCTATTAAATTTCTGTATTTGCTTACAAAGACATATAATATTTGGAAAACTAGATAATGTGCATTAAATTAAACTATTAAGAAGGGCATATGCCTACTCAAAATGCTTTGTTAATTTTAGATGCAATGAACATATTCATATATGGTAATATATCATGTACTGTATGTGCATAATGAAGTTATCTGAGACACTTAAAGCATATTTGAGATCCTTAAAGAAAAGGATTGATTGTTTTTTCAGTAAAAAATTTTTCCCCTCAGAGTACACTTTTCCACCACTTTTTTTACTTTTCCCCCAAAATATCACAAAATACTAATAAGCATATCAGTAACAGTAGTGTATAAGTGTCTGTATTTGCTTGAATTCAGGAAAAATCCTTCTATATAAAGTGAAATTCTGTTACCTGAAGAGAACTAGACCTGAGGAAAGGAAGCTGTTTTTACATCTTGTTTCTCAGACCATTAACTATAAAAGAGGGGTGAATTTTCAAGATTATGACCTCTGGAGATCCCTTAGAGCAGTATAACTCTGTGATCCTCTCTTTTAATTATTTGAAGATTTTTAAGACTCTCTCTTTCACTGATTTTCTTTAAAAAACACTTTGACTTTTGTGACTGCATAGTCTGCAAATTTGCAGAGAGTAACTGGTCAGAAAAAGCAGAGAATTTCAGTTTCAATTACCTTTAAAAAGTAAAACTTCATCTCTATTAACGTTTTCATAAGCAGCTTGAATTCCTGATGGTAACTGTGGCCAGAACAGCGAGATAAAGTTGAGCTCCGTCCCCGCCCTTGCAGGATGTTTGCGCAGCATATACCTGGTTTAAACAAAATGTGTGTAATAAAATAGTTCCACTCCTATCGTAAGTACAAAATAATTGTTATAGCTCCTGGAGTATGACACGGGAGGGAAGTGGGTACCTGGGTGTGACTATGCCCCTCCATTGAATGTAAAGGAAACCAAGAGCAACTGTGCTCTGAAATTTAGCACCTCAGTTACATGCTAAAAACCAGGCAAGATGAATATAAGCCCTTCTATTTCTTTGTAGGACAAGCAGTCTATGAGTTGGTTTCAGACATCTTTCTACATGACAGTGCTTTCTGTTCTGTTCCTGACCTTGTACTGAGATGAAGCAGAAAAGTCCCAGCATGGTACCCATAGGCACATCGCTGTGCTCTGAAATTTAGCACCTCAGTTACATGCTAAAAACCAGGCAAGATGAATATAAGCCCTTCTATTTCTTTGTAGGACAAGCAGTCTATGAGTTGGTTTCAGACATCTTTCTACATGACAGTGCTTTCTGTTCTGTTCCTGACCTTGTACTGAGATGAAGCAGAAAAGTCCCAGCATGGTACCCATAGGCACATCGCTAAGGGATGTACGACAGTGCTTTCTGTTCTGTTCCTGAGCTTGTACTGAGATGAAGCAGAAAGGTCCCAGCATGGTACCCATAGGCACATCGCTAAGGGATGTATGAATGCTCATGCTTTGATCTTAGTTGAATTGAGTTCAGAGACAAGTCTGTGGCAGCAGTGGCCACTGGATAGTGT
>NW_009737092.1:21295-22223 GCF_000703405.1 Apaloderma vittatum
TATGGCAACAGAATAGTTGGAAAACAATCTACAAACCCTCATTTCTTTCACCGCTCTTTACAACTAGAGCTCTTGGGATTAATGGTTTGAGAACTGTTGCTTATGTAAATATGTGGTGGATTTCTAGAGATTCTCTTTGTACTACACCCCAAAAGGACAGTTTTTCTCATAGAGTATAGACTTTCTTGAAACTATAGAATATTTTGAATAGATAATACGTATGTTTATTGCTGTTACCTGCCCTTGAAGAATATTATTTCTCCACGTAGAGTAGTAATAGCATCAAATGTCAAATTTGGGTCACAAGATTTTGGAGTTACAGGTCCTGTTGGCTGCATAGCAACATTAGACTGCCCTATAGGAAGAATATTTTGTCTTTTAGTATGGAGTAGTATAAAGACAGTGTTCAGAAGGTCTCTGAGGACACCAATAAGCTGCTTTACAGAGAATGAGAAGGCTTATAGTTTTAAACTAAGGGTCTGCCACTAAAAGCAGACTCTTAATGCTAATAAAACTGGTTATGTTCAGGTTTTCCAAAATAAGCTTTTTGTAAAACTGAACTTCAGCCTAAGTTAACTTCCAGAAATTTTCTCTCACTGTTCCATTGTTACAAAAATGGCTAAACTTCTCATTTTGGATTCATATTTTAAGCGTATTTTAAATATCTTCTCATTACTGTTTACCAGCCTCCTAAGTAGAAATGATAAATAAATAAAAATATATTTTCTTACCATAAATGGCTTGAATGCCATCAATGTCATCCTGAGGAAGAAGGAATTCCTTGGGGTCCGTGTAGGCGTAAGTTGGATACATCAGTGCTCCAGGATCATTTGAATGAGACAGACCCAGCGAGTGGCCAAGCTCATGGGCAATAACAATGAACAAATTGTAGCCTAGAGGATAAAAATCATATAAAACAAAGTAAAAC
>NW_009737093.1:0-16167 GCF_000703405.1 Apaloderma vittatum
TATATATATATAAATGCACACACATACATATCTGTGGTGTTGTCCACTGCTTACCCTAAGATAACTATAGTAAATTTAAGTACCTTTGGGTCTGCTCTTAAGTCTTCCGTGAACACAATGATCAGGCATTTTTTTAAAGCTAGACATTGGGAACGTTTAAGCAAAGTAAGTTTAAGCAAATATAAAAGACTTTTGAAACATCTAATTTATCTCACCTAAATCTCCATTGTCATGTGACTAGGATTTAAGCAAGCCGCATTTCTTGAGATGTCATACAGCATCTTACATATCCACCTCTTTTCTCCTTAAATAACTCTTCACTTTCTTCAGAGACAGCTCTTCTCAAATTTCTTTTAGCTTCTTCTAGGGGTTTTGTGTTGTACTCTTGTTTATTTTTTTTATTTATGTAAGGAGAGCTTGCACCTTTTGTGGCACAGGAGGAAAACTATAAGTGACAAGGTAGTCAGAAGCAGCAAAACATTTTCATGATAGAGAGCAAATGGATGAATTCCTTGAAGTCACACACATCTAGGTCTTTTCAGAGACCATCTGAAGGATGGTCTGTTGGACTCCTTAATCCAGCAAAAAACATAGCTCCCAGGAATTTCCTCTCATCCTGTCTGCTCCAGCTTAGGGACCAGGCTCTTGGTCAGTATATGCTGATTATTTCCTTAATAGTGAAGATCCCCAGCTTCAGGTCCAGAATCGGGTCTCCAACACTCATCTATAACTCTACTTCGGCCTCCGTTTTTCAGTTCGCGGCGGGGTTGACCTTTTTATTTTTTGGCCTCTGATCGTAACTAATTTTGAAAGCAGCATGGAGCTTGGACGATTGATAGGTAATATCCCGTGAGAGAATAAAAAGTTGCATTTTGAAAAGACAAAACAGTGAAGATATTCCAACAAAAAGTCAAGCTTCTGTCATGGATTGCTAAAAGACTAACAGATCATCACATTGCAATGGGTCTTTGTCAGCTGGCTTCATAAGAAGTGACAATCTTAGCTTGGAATATTTGATGGGCTCTAAAGCTCGTTCATTCAATATGTGAGGTAACTGATACTCTGAGATCACTGCAGGAGAAGAGGGCATGTAGCAGGTGTCTTCTAGAGTTGTTTAGAAAAATAGTTGTAAGTTTCCTAGAGGCTGCTGGACAAAGAAAACATGAACCAGAATGAAGTGTTCGGTGTAGATCCTCTTGTAACTACTTGAATACTGGTAAGGAATAAATTATAAGGTCCCTTGTTCTAAAATTACATTTTAATTTACATTAGAGTGGTACTCTAGGAAGACAGATTTCATTTGCTTGGAACAGATTTTATCAAGAGTTTCTTCATAGTGATGTTATCACAGTTACTCGTCTCTGCAACAGTCAAACTGGATTTACTTATTCTACAAATTCAAGCTGGAAAAGTCATCACAAGTTACAAGTTGCCACTTCACTCAAATTACATTTACAGGATAGCAGTAGTCCCTCTTACTTAAATGATAAAGACTAGATTGCAGATAAAACATTAAATCCAAAACTAAGTTCTACCATTACAGTAAGTTTATTAATGACAGAGTCTATCCTTAACAATCTGCTGTGCCGTAATATCCTTGGGACACCAATAAGCCTATTTCTCTCAGTGATGTCTGGGTTTAAAAACAGAATTCAATGCAAAACTTCCATAGTTTTCATTTTCAGGAGATCATTACAAAGATATACGCTTTTATATCATAATGTATTAGAAGTCTGAGAATAATTTCCTACGAAGATCTCTACTTGGAACTGGAAAGTAAATAAATAGGAACAGAACATGCACCCTCTTTCTGTCCAGTGGCTGTCAAGAACTAGCCCATGTCCAGATGCAATATTTTACATTGCATATAGTGGAATACACTTTCTGTGATATTCTGTGAGTGGGCATTACTAAAGAATGAAATTTCTGTGTGTTTTCTTATTTTCCTTAGGAAATTTTAACCATGTTTTGGTCTGACATGAAATCCATTTGACACATCAGTAATGATTATTTCGTGGCGTGCAAGACAGTTTCTTGTGTCAAACAATAATAGGATCAGAAGATTAATCTTGGTTCCTGAAATTATATTATATAATTGCAGTAGAATAGAATCATGCAGTGTGTTAATAAACATATTAAATCACAGTATGGGTTCTCTTTAAACATATCATTTTCTAATTTTTATAATGTGTCACAAAAGAAGCATATATCTGAAAATACAGGACCAAATACAGCTCTAGGGAAATAAACACCCTTTAGGAGCCTGGTACTTTACTGAAAGCAATATTAAATTTCTGTTTAACTTACATCTCGGAGAATGTACAAAATTATTTTGATAATTTCCAGAGGACTGTTGGTAGTGTTTCAGATATTAATGTAAAACATATGTGAAACTGAGGTAAATAAAACCAATAAGAATCAGAAAAAATATTCTGCAAGTCATCAAAAATTATCTGTTGGAATACCATTATAATTGTACACAGGACTGGGGAAAAAAACACAACCAGATTTCTTCACATTTAGGATAATTCTGAAAAAAAAAAAAAATTAATATTCTGCCCCAGTATCACAGATTACATTTGCTATTAAGAATAGATTTTCTGTTTTAAGGATCACTCAGGTGCAAGTATTTGCTTTTCTGAGTGTTTTGAAAAGCTATGGCATGTGAGTTCTACATATAGATACAAAAATGAAGTTTGCTTAATCACTTTGTCTTTCTAATGAGAGAAATATGCTGGATTCATCACATCATATAGTCCTGAGAGTGGTTCAGATCTGAAACTGTACTTGATGTGAAATCTCAGTATTTTATGTTCTCTGTATGGTGTCAGCACACCTGAGAGGAAGGAAAAAACATCACATCTCTAATTTTTTCATTTATAAATTGGAGTAATTATTTAACTTTTGAGTTAAGAGCCAAGTGCTATTCCCTATTCAAAGCATCAGTCTACTGTCTTGGGCAGTCTTCATGCCGTTCCACAGGTTTTCTGCCCGACCTTCAAGTTAAAAGCCTTAGCTGAATATCCATTATATCACATTGCTTCTTTTCACTCACAAGTGAAAAACAGCAGAAAACACTTTCTGAACCTCACATTATCTGAGCACAAAATACATCTTTTTTTAAGAGATGTCCAATCTCGGGGATGAGGAACATCTCAGAACAAGCACACTTGGATTAGAAGGGAATATTTACTCTACTTAGAGTAGAACCAGTATACTGTATCAGCCATAACTTCTCTTCTATGTTGCCACCCATGTAGTGCTGAGATAGACATCCAAGAGAACCAAACTAGAAGCAGAGCAATAGATACAGAAAAAACAGAGGTTGAGATGGGAATATGCATCTGATATATGTACTGTTTTATAGGAACTAGACCCTTCAGCACTGCTAAAACGATGAGGTTTGTATGTCAATATAGTTTTGAATGCAAATACAAGAAGGCTAAGGTTTTGTTCCCATTTCCCAATATTTTCTTATCAAACATAGACAACTATCAGACATATTCATTTTTAGTTTTTGAATAAAACACCTGTTTTATTAAGTGCCTAGCTTCACGTGGTGTCTTGTATTGAAAGAAGTATTATTTTAACTGCACATAAGTAATCACAGAATCATAATTTAATCTAAATGATATATTGCTTTTTAAAATTGCAAAATAGGTAACATCTACAGTGAGGTGAACAAGGTACATAATTCCCTATATCTTAATAAATATATCTTAAAACAAACATGAAACCATGCCCACAATTATAGCTCTCCGTAATACACTCTTCACAATTCTCAGACTTCCACTTGAGATCCTTCTTGTCAAGTCAGTAACTCTACCATCTTTCAGATCTCTTCTAATAGCTGCTGCCAATCAGCTATTCCAAAGTCTCACCTTTGTTCTACATCTATAAATCATCAACCCAATCAAGAGTCATTACATCATTGGAAATATTCTATATACCATGACATAGGAAGTTACATTAGAATATGACTATAGAGGTAGCTCTTTGAGAATATCTTATGTACAATCACTAACTCTTCACCTGCTTCTTGTGGTGCTTTCTAGTAGATGCAAGATAATAAAGCTTTGTTTTTCCACAAAATCAATCATCTAGGACAGGTAACAGAATTTTATTCTTGTAGTCTTGTTTTTCCCTTTAAGAAAAAATTACAGTCCCCTTGTGAGACAGCTTACAACAAAATTCTTTCTTTCAAAACCTTCAGTGCTTTAGCATTATTTTATATGTTTATCCTGAAGAGAATTCCTAATGCGACTGATGTATAGACAATCTTGTTCTATGATACAGTATCAAAATTTTGAAGATTACATTTCCTGTTTCCTTTTTTTTTCCAATATCATTCACAATGATTTCTCAGTTGGCATATTTGTAAATTCTGATATGCACTCCACTGAAGATTTAAAGTCTATGCGACTCAGTCTTCATGGAAAATATTTTATTTCATCTGTAAATTATTTTTTAAAAACTATTTTTAAAATAAAAATTCATATTGAAACTTCTTCAAGTAAACAAGGTTCCTGAACCTTATTCTATGCATTTGTGCCTTCAGGAATCTATTCCAGAATGGCTTGTGTGGAAATTACACTTTTTTTTCTCTTTGCCTTTTTGTGCACATTTTTAAAAATTAAATACTTTACTTCTCAATAGGTATCAGACAAGTTATTTTAACGAGGGACATAATGGTTTGAGAAAGTTAAGAGAAAACAAATATAGAGTTAAAGATGAAAATTTCAGCTCACATATAAACTGCAGCTAGCCATCAGGTGTTGCATTTGAGCAACAGGGTTGCATGTTTCTACTGTGATGAGTACTGTAATTTCTGTCACAACTGCTTTTTGCAGCAGTTAAATATTAGGAATTCAAAGCAATCTCTCATTGTCTGTAAAGCTGTGCTGCAGTCCCATTTCAAAATAAAAACCATAAATACTATTGCCGTTAGCTTATTCATTAAGGTCTAATAGCAACAATGGTATCCACATCGATGGAAATTACTGGCACCATTGAAGCATTTCACTACTCCTAGGAATTCTTCTTCAAGATGACTGAATACAGTAACAAAAATGAGAATTCCTTAAGGAATACTATTTTGTTGAGCACACTGCAATAACAGAGGTTTATAAGGAGGTTGATTCTAAAGAATGAGCAGCCTCCCTTCATTTGAAGGTATAAGAACTTAGACCTCTACATAGATGAAACATCACTAGGAGAGAAGCCAGGGTTCTGTTAGCTAGAGCTGCACAATTAATTTAAAACTATTCTAATTCATTAAGCCTTCATGTCAAAGGGACAGTAGGAAACCATATTAAATAATAATTTTTAACCAAAAATATTAAATTGCTTCAATTTCATCTTGGCCAGTAGCTAGAGAGCCATCCAGCAGAAGTCATTAGTGGAAAAGCACAGTTTCAGCGATTAAAGGACTATTAAATACAGCTTTTACTCTATGGCATAGCTATTGCTGAGTCAAACCAGAAACTCTATAGCAAATGCATAAAGAAAACATCTCCTTTTGGAAAAAAAGCTTGTTGGTTCTGCAATTCCACATAATATTCATGTTAGAAATTCAGTGGCTCTAAGGGATGCTTGTGAGGAGCTCTCATGCAATGTCTTATAACATACTTTTAATTCAAATCTTGCTTTGTTCCCAAACCAATTCACAAAACCAAATTTTCATAAAGCTTTCATGAGAAAAGGCTGAACAAATGAAAATCTAATTGGTAAACAAAAGCAACAAAATATGGTTCATAATTACTCAAGGAAGCATCATCATACCCGCGTGTATACATTTTGCAGCAGTTTCATAAAAACGTTCACTATTTATTGAAAGACAACACTTGCGTAACAGTCTGTTATGAAATTTTTCATTGAAAGACTGTGGCTGGGTAGCACAGGGAAAGTTGCAGCTCTTCAATTATTTACTATTACACTTTGAAGCAGGTTGACCCTTCAGAAAGGAAGGGGAAAACAAGTTTTCATTTGGGACATACAATTGTCTGTCAGCAAACAGAATCTTTTAGAGCACAGAGAGAAATGAGAGAAACGAGATCGCCCCAGGAGTGTAGCTTGCAGAGCAACAGAGAGGGATCGCTTCAAAGGAGCAAGGAGCAGGCACATCCATAGGGGTGGAAGGACAGAATTCCTGTAAAGAGACTGTCTGCACTCTGCTCCTTAGAAAGACTAATTTATGACTTTAAAAACAAATCCACTAAACAAGTTATATCCTGCAAAGACAACACAGACAGAGAACATTTGTCCATGATGTCACTTTTTGTTTTCTCTCCCTCAAGTGACTGTGCTTTTCCTGTTTTAGAAAATTCGATGGTCTGCTGCTGAGCAAACCCTGAGTTCTAAAATCTCTTCAGTGTTTTGATATGTTCACCATAAGGGGAAGACTTAGAGACTCAGCTTGAACTGCTGTCACAATACCACTCTTGAAAATGTAATAAATGCTAGAATACACTATTTTTTTCTGAAAATCTTCCCTCAGAAATGTGTCATTCACTGTATATAGGATCACATAACAATCAGAGGCTCTCTCTACTTCTCCACCTCCTCCATCCCCTAGTTTGTAGAGAATAACATAGCAAGAAAGCCCAGAGAATATTTCCTCCACAATGAGAAACACTTCCCATATCGCTAGAACAAGCTCCATAAATACTAGCACAAAAGGTGAAATCTATGAAGAGCTAAGGCACCCTAGAAAAATGCTAGAGCCATCAGAGGCAGCTAGTGTGTCCCAGGTTAACTGTTAAGTGAGTTCTGCCACTAAATTTCTGATAATATAAAAGTCCCAAAATAGTCTGGGAAGAAAAAATAAAAATTATTCTTGAACTCAAAGTTATCGGTTGCAGAATTGAAGGGGAAGCTTCCCTCACCTGCCACAACTAAGGGGCACCTCTGCACAGGCTATATTCACTACTCAGTTGTGCAGGATCCTGAGTAACCTGACTAAGCCTTGAAGTTAAATCTCCCTTTTCACCTTTCCTAGATACTCAATCCAGGTCGTACTACAGCTTCTAAAATGTCCAGGGTTAGGATGAGGAGAGTCTTCCAGCCCTTCCCTGTGCCACTTCAGGACCTGAGAAGACCATCTGCCCACTCAATCCCTCTCTGTGTCTCAGCTGCCACAAGAATAGAATCAGGACACATGAAATCTTACCCCAGTATAGAGTTATTCTCAACAAGCCTTAGGAAAGCTTACAGCTACTTGTGAAACAATTCTGTCTGAAGTCTGCCCCCAAGCATTCCTTCCAGGACATAATCTCTAAAATTGAGACACCTCCACAGGTGCGAATTTTGTGGGCATGAACCATTGGTGTCTGCAGGGGGAATGGACACAGATGACGACACACGGCATTGTATTTCCAACTCTACTAAAGATTATTTGGCATTTCTTTTTTTTCTTTTTTACTTTTGGGGAACATTCAGATGGGAGACTTCTATGCCCAAGCCCTTTCCAAGGCTGCCCCAATTTGAATAATGAACTCCCTGAAGATCAGAAATGTCACACAGATGCTGAGCCACCCTGGGGCATGATCAATACTGGCAGGACAAATGATCCTTTCTGACCTGGCTTGATGTGACATCTCTATCACATAATTTTTTTAAGCATTTTTTTTACATGGTTGGTTATTTTTAAGTGCTGGTTACTTCTTTGAAGTCATAAATATAAGAACTATTATCAAAGGATGGACACTTCACCCGCACTCCCAGTTGTGATTTCTCATTAAAACAAACAAACAAAAAAACCAGGGTAACTGAATATTAATTTAAGTAAAAACTAACTGCAAAACAGAGAGAGAGGCTACCATTTTAAGAATAAAATTATTAGGCAAACAGTGTTCATGAGTTCACGCTGACACAAATTCGAAAGAGAGTGCATGGATTTATTGGGCACTTGACAGTAAGAAGGTAATAGGGGCAGACAGATAGGAAAGATCAGTTTACAGATAATCTCTTTACAAGTTATCTTTCAAAAAGAGAAAATGAAATTTACATTTATCTCTATATTAACTTAATCAAAGCAGCTGACCGTATTTTAGCTAAGACTCATTTTGTTCCTGCAAATCTATTTTAAAACTATTGAAGGAAAAAAGGAAAATGTACTGTATATTTCCCTGTGAAATATTTTTACAAGAAAACAAGTAAATGTCTTCCATGTCAGACCCTGAAGAATGTGGGTGGATTTTTGAAGACTAAGGAGTTAGAGTCTCTTTGGTTATTCATATCTTATCCTGAAGAGACATTTAGTTTTTTCTCAGGATCAACTTCCAGGTTATTCTGCAATGTACTGCGCCCTTGATTTCTGGCAATCACCTTTGATACATCACTATCAGGAAAAAGTGATGGAGCTTTAGGTACATTTCAAATCTGGAATTAACAAATCTGTTTTAACTAATTAAGCCTACAGTTCACTAACTAAATCAGTACAAACTTCCTCATATTAAAGTTAGATATTAAATTACATTTATTTTATGCCTGTTACAACAATTTTCTTTTAATGTTGCATAATTATATGCTGAGAACATACAGTATAGAGATATTTTCTGTGTTGGCACTCTCATTTTAGCAGTTCTTTCCAGATTTGGGGCGAGCTTACTTCACAATGGGAAAATCTTTGAAACTTCAGTAAAGTTATATAAAAAGGTCAGAATTGTTTCTTTTACAGCTCTAGTGCCAAACATTCTCTTATAATCCCATCAGGAATTAGTAAACCTTAAAAAGGCTTAGGTAAATCATATTTTACGCTACCCGTTATCAAGACACGTTTTTGCCAGTATTCATATATGAGTAGCTTGATATATATTCTCTACTAAAAGGGAGAAGCCCTCAATATCAATACCCTTCTCACTTACCAATCATGCAAATATGCTTTACTTACTAGAGAATGAGTCACTAGGGATTGAAAACTTAAATTTAATTCCACTTTCCTCATAAAAAGAAAAATAAAGTGCTTTAGCATTTCCCCTGCTTACTTAAAAATTGTATAATTGATTAGCTTTGAGAGGGAATACTTATTGGAATTAACCTTTAAGTCATCAAAGACAAAAATATTAAAAACATCCACATAGAATGCCTCAAAATATAAACTTCTGTTTTAAGAGATTGTTATTACATATCTGAGCAGATGTGTAATTGCTTAAAACTGAGTTGATCCACTGCTTTCTCATCAGATATACTTATTCTCTTGAAAACAGTTCTAAAGAGTTGACACACAGGAACATCTGTGGAAAGTTAATTTTTACAAAATCACAGTTCCTGTGATTTTTTTAAAGCATAAACTTTTGAACCATTTACTTGGAATTCAGTTTTATCCTACAAAGATGCTAATACAGAGCTCCATATTAATGAAAGGCTTTATGAAAATGGCAGCTCAGTGCAGCTTTATATACATACACAGAATATACTCTGTGTCTCACCTTTTTCCAGCCACAGCAAACACAATCTGCTTAATGTCAGGGTTCAAGTATTTCAATAAAGCTGCAAATACTTCTGCTGGCATTATCGGCAACAAATACTCCAATCCCTTTCCAGTAGCCCATTAGCTTCTTAGTGCTAAATAAGAATTCCCTCAAAACCAAACAAAAATTTTCCTTTCATCTATTTCCTCAGCTGTTGAGTTTGGGTGGTTTTTGGGGAGAGTAGCGTGTTTTTGCCATTTTGATTTGTTGGTCTGTTTGTTTTCTTTCCGGCAGGTATTTTTTGTGGAATACACCGCTGAACAATAGTGCAAGTATATAGATTGGGTTTGGTTTAATACCTTTGCCATTGGTTATTTTTTTTCTACCACATTTGAAAGCCACTCAGAATTATTCACAGCAGGCAACTCTCTGGACTTCTGAGACTGCTATTCATTTGATGCAGGGACCAGACTACTAAATGAGGTCTTTACCTCATTAGATTTGTGCTTAAAAATGAGTTTGGGAGAATAGAGGCAATCTGAAAATAAAAATTGCATGGGATTTAAAGAAAGTTTTTTCCAATTATGATTTTATCAGAGTGCTTTCAGAGGTTTTATCACACAAAGCAACAGATCTTGCTAAAAATCCTGATTAACTATAGTGAAACATATATAATTAGACTGAGAAAAGGCTGTAAGCTTTTAATCATGGAAATATCATTCAAGCACCTTTAATTATAGTAGAAAGCATACTATAAATTGGATGAGGGCAATATGAGATCCTTAATACTGTTCTTATCCACCCACAAAACAAAAATGTATGTATCTCAAATTTCTGGGTGCCTTTTGAATTTTTTTTTGGCTTAGCTGTCTGGTTTTGTTTGTTTTATTTTACCGCTGTCATCTCTTTCCTGTTAGCTCTGAATTCTGGTTCAGTTTTTTATTCTGAAAGTCTTATCATTACTGCAATTATTTTCAGAGAACAGGCAAGACATCATATGTTGATATTATGTATGTGTGTTTCATGACTGGTAAATCCACAACACCAGCACTCCCCAGGCAGACTGTGTGGGTTATCTGAGATAATTTAATTATTAGAATTTACCTTTCTTTTTAAATAAAAGAAGGCTCTGGGGAGACCTTATAGCAGCCGTCTAGCACTTAAAGCAGGCCTACAGGAAAGAAGGGGAGGGACTCTTGATTGGAGAGTGTAGTGTTAGGACAAGGGATAACAGTTTCTGTCTGAAAGAAGGTGGATTTAGACTAGTTATAAGGGAGAAATTCTTCTCTGTGAGAGTGGTGATGCAGGAACAGGTTGTCTGGAGAAGTTGTGGAAGCCCCTGCCTGGACGTGTTGAAGGTCAGGCTGGATGGGGTTTTGAGCAACCTGGTCTAGTGGAAGGTGTCTCTGCCCATGGCAGGGAACTAGATGATCTTTAAGGTCCCTTCCAGCCCAAACCATTCTATGATTCTATGAATGTGTAATCAGTCAGTCACCACAGGAAGATGCTCTGGAGCCAACCTGGCCCACAGTGGAGCAGCAGATCTTGACAAGCAGCAGGTTTTCCTGAGGCAGGGAAATGCCAGGGCAGGGAGACCTACAAGTAGCCAGAAGCTCTCACAGGAGGTTCTGACAAGGTCTGGGCATTGCCAGAGCAACCACGACCACCCCCACACCTATAAAAATCAGCCTGGGGAGCGCCACCAACACAGCAGGGAAGCAGCGTGGGGTGTCAGCCAGGATGCAGGGCAGCAGTTTGCACGGCAGTTTGTGTGGAAGGGGAGGCAGGGAGGGAACAATGCCCCTACCAGCTAAAGATGTCCACCATAATGGTGGGCACTCGCCTCAGAGTTAAAACCAGTGTTTCTACAGAGAAAGCCCCTGAGACATCTGATGCTGGAGCTGGTAAGGAAAGAGACTTCAGTACAGTTGGTAGACCGTAACAAGTGCCCAGACCCTTCTCTTGGAGAAAAGGCAAATGCCTGCAGAAGACATGCATAGGTGGAAGACCTGTTGCACCATGTGTCCGAATTGCAGGAACAGTTAAAAGGCTGCACAGCATTAGAGGGGCCAAGACAGAGATAGGTACGTGGTTTCAGAAACATGTCCTGTAGCAGATGTCACAGAGAGGGAGACGCCTTGGATCCTGGCAACCCACTAAAGCAGGACTCTGCTTCACACCTCACCCTCCACCATTGCAACCAAGACCAGATATGAAGATTTAACAGCTGTATAGATGCATGGGCAAGATCTGCAAGGAGAAACTGCATCAGCAGCACACAGTGGATACCACAAAAAGAAGAAATAAGTGTTTGTAGGGGCGGGCTGACTATTGAGGGGCACTGAGATGCCCATCTTCCAGCCCGACAGGCAGTCATGAGAGGTATGCTGCCTTGTGGGAGCATGTATATTTGTCTATATATCGATCGTGTACACACATCTCTTGCTCACAGAATATTCTGTGGTGAGCTGAGGTCTCAGAACACTTCTCTTCAGATCGTATGTGCCAGTCTTAAACATCCAATATTCTGAAAATGAAAGCAGGTTTGCAGCAGTGTGAGGAAATTGTAAATGAGATGTCATCTTTCTACATTAAATTCACAAAGTAAATGCAGTTGGGAGACATCTGGAAAGCAGGAAGCACATAAACAGTTTGAGTTATCTGAGTCTGTGCTACTGTAACTTGAAAAAAAAAAAAGTAATCAAAACTGCAGTGCCATCTTCTGGAGTATGGTCATGATTCTGGCCTTTAAAGAAATGTTATTCTGTTCATAGGTCATGGCACAAAGCCATCTCAAATTATAATAGGAGTGCTAAAAACTGTGGTTTCTGGGGATTTTTTTTGGTTTTTTTCTCCTAAGTATTTCATGTTCTGCTAGAATATGATCCACTTCTGAGTTCTCTGCATTCATGCAGTTGTTTCAGAAGTACATGCTTTCAGTAGTCCATTGAAAATCAACTTCAAGCTTTATCCTCTCCTTTAAATACTAAATAAAGAGTGAAAATTGTGAAACTGTGAAAAAGTAGGCTTTGATACAAGATAAAAGGAAATACATAAAAATCACTTCAAAGCAGTCCAACATGCCCTGGAATCACAAACTCACCTTGCAGCATGTGGAACACGAGTTAATATCTGATGTTTTCTTTCATAGCTCTAAGAAATTCCCACTGAAAATACATATTTTAGCAGAATAACCTTAATAGTTCCTTGCATTTTCTTGTGTATCCCAGATTTCCTGGGATTAAATACCAACTACTTCTAATTTTGAAGAATCTGATGAAATGTTGGAGAATTACCCTCCCTTTTATTTATCACTTTTTAATCTTTTGGTTCCATTTTGATAGTCGCTCTGTAAAAAGCTGATTTTCTAACACCTTATTTAAGTCACAATGAAAAGCACAAATGGAGTGAACTGCAAGCAACTCAGATCCAATTTAAGAAGTACACTTCATTGAAATGATCCAAGAGAAAGTTAATTAAGGTAGAGTTCATGGATCCAGAAATTCAACACCTAAATGCAAGGTCCCCTCACATTAAAAACTGACAAAAAAAAAAAGCATTTATATAATTTCATTTATACCAAATGACTCCCAAATGGATGAAAGGAACATGACAATTTTCATATCTCCTTTCTAAGTGATGATTACCGTAATCAACTCTGCAATGCTGAGAAAGTAGGGATATATTTGGGGTTTATGCCAGTCTGCATTCTGGAAAGTCCTAAAGTCTCCTCTCTTAGGTCAAAGAACAAGAAACAGAGGCTGGAAAAGCCTGCCCTTGGTCACAGAATCCCAGAAGAGATAGTTAGATGGGACCTGTGGAGATCTCTGGTCCAACCTCCCGCTAAAAGCAAGATTAACATCAAACTACATCGGGTTAGCTGTGGATTTCTCTAACCAAGTCTTGAAAACCTCCAGCAATGGAGATTCCACCACTTCCCTCAGAGACCATTTGAAGAAATGTCCAATCTAGGTTGCTGAACATGCAATTTGCAGTTGTTGTGCCTTATACTGCCTGCCACAACCAAGAAGGGTTTCTTTGAGCTCCCGTTCAGGTAGTTACAGACTGCTGTGAGTTTACTTACTACCTAACCTCCTGTTTCTAAACTAACAAACCCAGCTCTGTAAAACTTGTGTGCTCTGGGCCCCAGCCATCTCAGTAGCATTTTGTTGGACCCTCTGCTGCTCACCAACATCCTTTTGGGGGTTATGCAGTCCCACACCCTTCCATTGCAAGCCACTATGCAATAGATGACCAGTTAAGAAGGTGCTAAAGAAAACCTTTTAAATGTCCCTGACAGCACATGCTCAGTTATTGAAAGAAGGCAGCTTTAGGAGAGGGGTCAAATCAATTTCAGGACATGACAGAGGTAAAATGGAATATATACACAACATATGGTAAACAGTGAAAACACAGAGAAAGTAATAAAAAAGGGTAAAACAGAGTCACAGTGCCTATAAGAACAGCAACAAAGGAAGACAAATATAGACAAATTGCTTCAGTATTGTGATCTCCAGTTAAGCACACTGGTCTAGATTACCACTAATTAAGCCCCAAACAAGTTCTTTCCCTCTGGTAGAGGGAAAGCATTGCTTTTTGAGTTGCCATCTACAACATTTTGCTACTGTAGTCTTAGCAATCCTGTTATCTTTTCCTGTGTAACTGGGTTTAGTAAATGAGATCTTTAAAGAGCAGCATACGTGTCTGCTTGTTGTCCTTTCCAACATTTTTTTTTTTCCATAACAAGGCAATTGATACTACAGCACCGAGTCAGAGTAAACTTGGTGGCAATACCACTTACCCTTGTTTAGGATTCAGTGTGAAAAATCCAGTCTGTTAGTGCTACTGCTGTGACTTGAGATGCCACTGCTTCTGCCTTCATGCTGCTGCCCAAGAGCTAAAAAATCACCAAAGGCCCATCACTGGGTTTTGTTCTACTTCTTCACTAACTGGCTAGGTGTTATTAGGATTCTGATCTTTGACTTGCCCAACAGTCAGTGGGAGGCTTCCCGAAGTCCTGCATTATGTTGAGAAATACCTTACACTGTTAACATCAAACTTGCCTTGGAAATTGTATTCTAGCTAAAGACAGACACAGAATGCAAATTAGAGATAGAAAGAAAACTTAATTTCCCAGAAAGTTAAATGAAGTGGGTGACAAAATCAACCATATCCTGAAAAATGTAGTTGCAAACAGCAGTACATGAAACACATCTCTAATGTAGCCCTTTCTAAGTCTCATCATTACAAATCATTAGCAGAAATCACAGTTTCTGCATATGAACAGCACGTTAAAACATTTTTACTTGTTAATGTTTACAGTAACTATACAGTTATGAGAAAGAGACACTTACCACAAAAATCATTGTTCTTCCCTTTTAAACTACATTTTCCCCTCCATGTTTTTTTCTACATAAACATCTTTAGATTGCTCAATCCCCATGTGTTGCCTGGTCTAGTCGAGAGGTGTCATCCCTGCCCAAAACAGGGAGGCTGGACTGGATGATCTCTAAGGTCCCTTCCAGCCTAGGCCATTCTATGATTCTATGATTATTCTGCTTCCCTACGTCATGATAGGGAATTGTGCAAATTAGTTTTTGTAAACTAACTGTACAATTTCTTTCTGGACACAAGCACTGTATATTGAAATCACTTGACCTAAATAAAGCACCCTATCTAAGGATTTATAATCGCCGTCTTTTGACTTTTGCCTAGTTTTCAAACTGCTGTCGTTCCTATCCTATAGTGTTTCCTTCGGAAAATGCATGATGGTGTAAAAAATACTTCAAAGAGTTTTATGGCTCCTCTTTCAAAGGAACATACTATCATTAAATATATACAGCATTTTCTGTATTAGACAATAGAGCATGGATGGCAGTGTTTTTTACTGAATATGTCCTGTTACAGGGCTCACTAGAGAGGGTGTAATGTAATATATATTTCTGATGCCTTTCTCAATTAAAAGAAAAGGAATAAGGCTAAAAGTGTATTCAAAGCTAACTTCTGTATTAGCTCATAACTATTTGGAAATTCTGTGTGTTCTTTGCAGATCATACCTGATTTAAATGCTGGAAATACCTGACTTTCTTTTATTCAAGACTGAAAAACACATATTTATACAGGTACATATAAATAATTCAGGTATTGAAATGAAAGAATATTTCTGCAGCAGTTTGTATATGATACTCTTACATACATCTATCCTGTATTGGTCTAGCAATAGTTTAGAGAGGAAAATGTTTAGAGAGGAAAAAGAGTAACTGCAGTGACTTTGTATTTCTAATCAACTCCTGATGACGAGTCAGTTTTCTGGGACTACAGCTTGTTTGTTTCTTTGTGATTCAAAGTCTCAAAGAGCATTATGTTGACTACACTTTATCAAAGTCTTGCTCACCTATTACGAATATAGAAAGAATACTTAGAAGCTACTCAGTTTTGATGTCATTAGTTTCTTCCCAGGTAGGAAACTTGCATGGAAAAGCTGGGCAGGCACACAGCTGCTTTAATTCTGAAGGCAGGGACACACTCAAACACTACAACAAATATAGTTATGCTGTCCTTGTATTGAAATCTTGCACATCACGCTTTTCTTTTGGACTGGCTCACTAATCCTGAACTTTTGCTTTGACAAGAAATGTCAGGTAGTTTCATATATGCTCCTTAGGATGGATACAGATCATCATCATCAGAGGAGGAGGAGTGCCAAATGGTGCAGAAGCCCTGGTGATGATGGGCAAGGAAAACACAAAACCTCTCC
>NW_009737093.1:16188-25323 GCF_000703405.1 Apaloderma vittatum
TGGACCCATGGGAGAGTCTGAAGAAGCATAGACTTACCCTCAGTAAAGCAGGATCAACTTAGGAAACACTTAAATGAACATAATGTGCACAAGTCCACGGGACCTGACAGGATGCACCCTTGAGTACTAAGTGAGCTGGCATTGAAAGGCCACTCATTATCATCTACAAAAGGTTGAAGTGATGGGGGAAGTTTCCTGAGCACTGAAAAAACCCAAATGTCACTCTTGTCTTCAAGAAAGGTGAGAAGGAAGATCCAGAAAAATACAGCCCAGTCAGCCTCACTGTATTCCCTTCAAAGGTGATAGATCAAATCCTCCTGGAAGCCATTTCCAACCATATTAAGTGCAAGCCCATCACTGGGATTAGTCAGCATAGATTCATGGAAGGGAAATGCCTGACCAACCACCCTTCTATGATGAGACAACTAGTTCAGTGGACAAGGGAAGATCAACATATGCCGTTTATCTTGACATTAGCAAGATTTTTGACACTGTCTCCCATGACATCCATGACAAATTAATCTTTCTTCACTACTATAATTTCCTCTCACTTTCTCAAAGATACATATGTTGGCATGCTGAGATTTTTATCAACAAATTGTGGAGATTATTTCCTGTCAACATGATTTTGTCTATTTTGCTCAGAGCAGTCCTTGCCCACAAACCTAAATGTTCATCTATGAGCATATTCATACTGGAAAATGATAGACTGTGTATTTATTTTTCCCATAGCTTTCCTGTGGCTTTTAAATTGTACTTGTATTTGTTGTTTGCACATGGAACACATGCCAGAAGATCTGATAACTAGGATGGCATAATAATAAGATTGACAACAGAAAGGTAATCAAGAAAACAGGCATTTTTCAAGAGGCATTAGCATACAATGTGCTTGCCAATAAAATCCAAAGTCAGAGCAACACTTGCATATCACACAGAATTACTGGTACTGAAGCATTGATAAAGTAGTCGCAATATTTCAAGAAATACCCCAGAGTTTATCTTAATGAATACTTAATATTCTTTTGTCTGTAAAAGTAAAAGCTGCATTAATTTTGATAATTAAGAAAGAGTCTTCTATGCTCAAATGCTACAGCTTTTTGTTTTGTATCATAAAAGCTGGCTTGCAGGCTTTCATATCACAGATGTTGTGTTCATATAACAATCCCACTTGTCACATTATGCAGACGACTTTGTTACACTTAACACACTGAGTGAACCATGCACATCTCAGAAAACCTCAGATGAAACACTTTCTTCCACCTGGAAACTTCTGAAAGTGACATTATAATCAATGGAGTGAAAAATATGGAGGAAGCACAGAAAATTGGAAAGTTTTAAAAGGCTGGTGCTTTTGAGACAGCAGAAAATAGTCTAGCTATTCTGACCTTTATCTTAAAAGTTATAAGGAGATCAGTGGTGTGGAAAAGAAGAAAGTGCAGTCAGAGATGAGTTTAGGTGACAGGCAAAAGAGAGAAGCAGTAATTGGGATCAGTAATGGACCTGGAAACAGAGAAAGCATTCTACAGAATGGAATGATTGTTGATGCAAAACCACATCAGTATTTGTGGTTGGCTTTGTGACCAGGTGACCAGGGTATTTCTATTTGTTTCCCCGAGACTAGATCAGTCATCTGTACAATTAAGTGTTAGTTTGGGGAAAGAAGATGTGGTACACTGGAGGAGAGCCAAGAATCTCTATTCTAGTGTATATCAAATTTCAATTTAAAATTGAAGTTGAAAATTGAAACTGAACCTTCAAATATCAAATCTCCCAGCCCTTAGAAAGGAGTGAAGGGAAGATAGTGACATTCTAACTTCCATTCGTGTAATTTTTCAATAATTTATGTAATTCATTTAAATTATCATGAGTCATTTATATATGTTATAATCCTGTTAAAAAGCAAAACATTTTTACTTTGTTAACTATTACAAGCACATAGTCTACTAAGCATCTGAAAGGCAACCTAAAGATATAGTCAACAAATAAAGTTATGTATCTTCATAGCCTAATGCAAGTTCAGACTTTTTAAGGCTTTTTAAATGCAAGACCTCAGCTTTCAACACATGGCAGAGAAATTTGCAGATATAAGTAGCTGAAACAAAAATCTCCATGATCCTCACCACGGGCTGCAGAGGAATCTCTGCTCCAATGCCTCGAGCACCTCCTCCCCCTCCCTCTTCACCGACCTCGATGTCTACAGCGTTCCCCTCACATGGTCTCACTCCTCTCCTCTCCCTGCTGTTGAGCAGCAGTTTTTTTGTACTTCTTCAGTTTGTTTTCACAAAGCTGCTACCACCATCGCTGATGGGCTTGGCCTTGGCCAGCGTGGGAACACCTCAGAGCCAACTGGCATTGGCTTTATCAGGCACAGGGGAAGCTTCTGGCTGCTTCTCACAGAAACTGCCCCTGTAGCCTTCCCTGCTACCAAACCCTTGCTGTGCAAACCCTGCAATACATTCCATCCCTTGTCTTTGTGAATCCCATATTTAAGAATGATCATTAAAATGCACATTCACCACACAATCTTCACAAAACTGACTTACATCAAAAACAAAACCCAAACCAATGATAATCCATTATCTTGGATGATCAAAATCAAAATAATATCATCACAACATCGACAGAAGTGGACTCTTCAAGCACAATTCACCCCTCATGCCTTCACCACAATTGCAACAACCGAAATTCCCCATGATCATTCCACTCTTCACTCTCTAGCTCTGTTCAGTCCGTGTTTCACCTGTCACCTCTCCCAATTACTATCCTTATTGCGACCCACGAGACTTTTGTTATATTTTTCTCCACCCTGTCCAGCTGAGCAGGGGAGTGAGAGAGCAGCTTTGGTAGGCACATGGCATTCAGCCAGGATCAAGCCACAACAGTCAGTAACTGAGACATTTGGTACATAACAAGGACTGAGAGCTGTTTCACACACGCTGCTCAATATGGTGGAGGTGTGTGTATGTCTATAGATATGTATATGGTATACTTATGAAAACATAGTGTGCTCAATAGCTTCACCAAGCCCTGCTTCTGCACGATTTTTGGTACATGTATAACAAGATAGTAATTTCTTAGCCATGCTGGCAAAAAATTTTCTGCATAAAGTACATTTCTGGCTAAGAACCTATATAGCAGGTTCTCAAAAACTTTTAAAAAATAATTAAAATTTAAAAGAAAAATAAAATCAAATTAAACAAAATGTGCATAGTTTCAAGCTACAAAGAGTCAAGGTTTTTTTTACAAATCATGTACACAAATGCAAGCATTTTTATGAAATGCAGTGTGGCTACCTAATGCACAAAACTGATTTTCTCTAGAGCTGAAAAATGTATTTTGCATGAGAATCAGCCGGATGCTCATAAGACATAAAGCTGAATACCTTAGGCCTGCCTGAGCTGACTAAGTTTCTAATTACTTCAGGAAATTGATCTGTTACATGTATGTTTGTTGGCACGTTCTGCTACACCAAGTCCCAGAGAATGTAAAATGATAGACGCATTAAAGTGACTCAGAATAGTCATGGTCTGAAGACCATTAGGCCATTCTGAAAACCAGCTTTGATAGTGGGGTAGTTCTGTGCTTTTTAGGCACTAGCAGCCTGGATGCCATTCAGGTCAAAGTTCAGTTGGTAATAAAATAAGAGTTGATTTAAATTATACTTTAAATTTCAATTTGCTGTCACTTCTGCTGCAGGTTTCTTGTTCCACCACTGCAGCTACTGCAGTTCAAAAGCACTGTTCAGTTTAGGCTGAAGCTGTGGTTTTCAGTGAAATTCTAAGGCAGGCAAAACTTTCTACTCCAATTAGGGGAATAAACCCCATGGGTTTCTACATTCAGGTGCCCTGAAAACGTCCATAATCTTAGAAGTAGAATGCAAAATTGTTATTCTGATTTATCCTGTGCTACACTAGTTCAGTTTTTGCCTAGGTTCATAAAGGGAAATCATATGGAAAAGAAATGAGAAATTAAGAACAGGTGCAACAAAAAGCAAAGGTATCAGAAGAGAGTGTAGTGTTATAAGCCATTATACCCATGACCCAGCAGGCCACCATTTTATTTAAGCACAAAAATATCAATTCATAGCAGTCTTGGGAGTCATTGCCTGTAATTATTTATCCAGTTAACTTCCTTTATAGCTCATTTTGAAACTGTTTTCCTACTATTGCCTGTTCTTCCAATCAATATGGGGGTATCTGCTTTCATAAATGATCAAAAAGCAAGAAATTAACTTTAAAAGTAGATATGCACCTCATTTAAAATTCACACTTACACCGAAAAAAATCATATTGATATGGAGACTGCATCAGTGAAGAAGATAAAATTTCTTCTCTAAAATTAGAGCTCTTAAGGCTGAGAAATTAAGAAGGCTAAAGTTTACACAATATTTAGTCTGAAGAATCAAGTACTCAAATTCAAAATAACATGAGATAATATGGCATTTCCTTGAAACTATGGTACACAATCCCATGAAGTAAGTGTAGCATGAAAAAAAATCCCTTATTTACCTTAGTTGCTGCCAAAAAGCAGAGACCACAGCCATACAGGAACACTCCAGACAACTAGCAAAGCATGACTGTTGAAAGCATTGCCGCTTGTAAAGCAAACTTTATAAAAAGGCCCACCTGTTAGTACTTTCGGTACCCAATTTACCCAATGAAATGCAAATGCTCTGGCTTCTGGTCTCCTCTGCCTGTCAGCCATGACCTTTAAAGGTGAAATTTAAATCAACAACATTTTTCAATAAAATAATCAATATTATCTTACATTACCCTAAAAGATCAAGAACTGTTACTTCTTGTAATTTATGGAAATGTAGCTTGTCATACAGAAACAGTACAAGAGCTGATGCAGAGAAGAACAAATGCTTAAAATGGGATCCAAAGCCTACTGAAGTCAACAGAAGTATCCAGAAATATTTTTACTTGTGTGCCTAATTTGCATAAAACTGAGCTTTTCTGGCAAATTTTATATCTGTAAGTGTAGATCACACTATTTAGCTTGTCACAGGTACAGCTAAATATAGCCACTAGGTACTAGTGATAATTACACACACAAATACTTCTAGTAATAATTTCATAAGAACGTTTGAAAGGTAATTTATCAACAACTTAACAAAGGACAAACAGAAAAGTTTAAATATATGAACAGGTCTAGAAATCTGAGCTTCTTTTTCCCCATTTTATCCACTGATGTCTCTTTCCAGTGGATTTGCCAAGGAGTGGGAACTAGAAGCTCAGTTGATCAACTCTGAAAATATTTCTTCTTTCATTAAAATAGATTTCCCAATAATCACATTTTCCTATGCATCTCACCGTCAGAAAAGTACCCATAACTATCTTTAGCCAGTCCTAACTTTGTATGTAATTTTACCATATCTTAGATCTGAAAGTGATAATATAAGAACAAGTATAGTTCTGTATTTTTCATAATTTAAGTATTCTCCGCTCTAAAGGATCAGGTGTCTCAGATATTTTCTTGGCATTATTGCTGATTTCAATATATTCTTCGAAATAGCCTATTTTCTTATTTATTGTATTTTGCAAATATGAAGCCTTTTTAAGGGTGAGAAGGAATATGGCTACTGCCTGCAAATACATCATCAGAAGGACAAACTCTGTGAAGAAAAAAGAATAATTAAGGTAAAGGACAAGAACAGAAGATTCTCTGGTAATGAACAAATGTATGCTTGAATTGAGCTTTAATTCTACTTGAGAAGTGCATTCTGGAATAGCCTTTTAAGAGACACAAGTGAGAAAACACCTAAGTAATGTTAAAAATGGAGTTTCTACCAATGCATGAAAGAGATCAGGCAGTGTAGCTGTCTGCAGCAGCAGAAAACTGGGAAGTGAGTAAAGTTGCCTTGGTAAAGTGAGTAAAGTTGCCTCTGCCACTTGTATGGTGTATGTTCCTACTGATTTTGACAGTAAAATTAGACAAGAGAACTTGTGCTAGTCATAGCACTGGAAAACTTGGAAAGCTTTTCATAGTGGGTGACATTTCTATTACTTTTTAACCCAGTAAAAACTGCTTTATTACCCAGAACTTCATCTCATAGTAAAAACATTATCTTCTGGCATTTTCCATCCTAATTGTTATTAAGGGACATCTGTAGAACTAAAAGGAGAATTATTTTTCCTTAGTGTAAATTTGTTTGGATGAAATGTGTATTAAAACACACACATATCATTGAAAACAAGCATTTGAGGGGAGGAATAAGTATTCACCTGATTTAAACATTTTGTGCTAAACATCTTCCCTACATGCAAAAAGAATTGTCTCAAGTTACCAGGTGGTGTTAGGTTATGGACATGCCACTAGAAACCACCTGGGGAACAACCTGGGGTGGAACTTCAAATGAAATTTTCTCCTGAGCCTTGTGTTTCAACAGCATACTTATTTCACTGGACTGATTTGACTAATTCAGTTTTGGATGAG
Source organism: Apaloderma vittatum (assembly GCF_000703405.1). NCBI lineage: Eukaryota > Metazoa > Chordata > Aves > Trogoniformes > Trogonidae > Apaloderma > Apaloderma vittatum. Next base: position 22,627 of record NW_009737093.1, read on the forward strand.
CCCTTCTCTCCAGTGAGAATCTAATACTATGGGGTTTTTTATCCAGGAGTTTCATGTGGAAAAATGTGGCTGATGCTTAATATCTTTCTCTGCCTTTCAAACTCTTTGATCTACTACTTCCTGTTCAGGAAAGCGCCGCCTGGGAACTTGGAGAACGTAGGACCTTTTCCTTTCAGTAGCATACACCACCACTGGTTCCTTTAACTATTGAAGATCTCTTTAGTTTTTATATTTTGCCATTTGATATGAGAAATCCTTTAAGATGTTCTACACGAAGTTTGCTCATTGCTCATGTGGTCCAAATTTTCGGAAGCATATTTTAAGGAAAGAAGGCTGCAACATGACCAAGATAGAAATGCCTACACAATACTATTGTTTACAGCTGCAGTTTCCTCACATGGGATGTTGAAATTTGGCAGATCACTACTAAATACTGTAATCTTGCAAGTCATTCTGGTAATTCATTGCACCAGAGCTCCTGCACGATGCTGTTAGACTTTGTACTGTTGGGTATAATAAACAAATCAAACTGAAATTGTACCTTTGATCTATGAGGTGTTTGAAGTCAATATAAACCTTTAAGAAGAGGAGCTAATTCAACACTTGTAAACAGTGAATTAGACAGGACTTCATTAGCAGAGGTCAGGGTAAGAATGACTACACGATACCTAGGATGCTCTTGCTTTCATTCTCCTTGTAACAGAGGGAATGCCACTCATGGGAAGAAAAAATAGCTGATTACAAGAGAAGTTGACTCAGAATGAGGAGCCCTCAGAAAGCACCTGAGAGGCTCTTTGAAAGTTAATGGTTACTGGAAATTACTGACTTGATTGTCCAATATCTTAAGACCTAAGATATCTTTTGCTCATGGACTTTGCGATACTGCCACATGCATTGTCTTTGTCTAGAGAACACTCTGGATTTGCTTAAATCTCTGATTGTTTCCACCTATTATCCTCCACTGGAACAGTTAATTAGCTGCTTCACTTACAAATTCTTACAGTTGGTTTCAAACCGCACTTAAGGAAGCAATGTTTTGAGGGCAGGAATTTGGTGTCACTAGAGACTCTCATTTATCTTTTCTTGATTCATTTTTCAACTAAGCTAGTTGAAAGTTAGTTGACATATTCACATGTAAAGACATGAGAGTGTCATAAGATATTTTCCCATGTAAGAGCTAAAAGCAGCTGTACCACAGCTAATTTTACAACATACAGAGTGTAATACCAAACACAGTCAGTAATCTGATGAGGAAAGCATATATTTCTTGATAATTTGGGAATATTGGAGAAGTAACCTTTTAATGGTATGCAACACTTCTGAAAGAGCAAAAAGAGGTACAGAACCCTATCCACTATAGTCTCTGAACTGGCCTGAGAGAAAACCTGACAGAAAAATCCATTTGAGTCTAAAGGTCGTTTCAGAGATGTTCACTTAGGGAAAAGGACAGGCTGGGAACCCCGGCCCAATTGACCGTTTTGACACTCAGCTTCCTGGTACCTAAATAACTAGGTCCCACATTCGGAATTTCAGTTCATGAGGAAATATTGCCACTATTATTCCAGATGGAATATGGAATGAATGTCTTTACTCACAGTTTCTCTGGGTTGTTTCTTCTTCAGGGACACCACTGGTTTCCTTCTTCAGGCTGATATGCAGAGTGCTCTGTGGTGCCCACAGGAGCAGCAGTTCCTGGGCTGATATGCAGAATGCTCTGTGGTGCCCACAGGAGCAGCAGTTCCTGGGAGCTGCTGTTCTTGGGAGACAGATGTTTCCAGACCAAAGAGACAAAAAGGGGACAGTGTAGGCAAGACCTAGCCAGCTGGGAACCTTCTACAGAACCAAGAGCCTCCAGGCTGTGGAGGAGAGGAGAGGAGAGCACCACCCCAAGGTGGCAGAAGAGATGTGGGGATTTGCGCCATCCACTATAGTCTCTGAACTCGCCTGAGAGAAAACCTGACAGAAAAAGACGTTTGAGTTTAAAGGTCCTTTCAGAGATGTTCACATAGGGAAAAGGACAGGCTGGGAACCCCAGCCCAAGCCTTCAACATGACTTAAGGTCCCACCACAGTGCCTACAAAGAAACACAGCCTGCAGGGCAGTAGCTTTCTCTGCAACATGAAACAGGGATATGCCTAAAAGTAGCTTCCAAGAAACGCAATAATATTGCTGCTTACATCTTCACCCATCTTTCCTTATTCCGAGAATTTGAACAACCTTTGCTAATGTACCTATGTAGGCAACCAATTAGCACCCACAACTTCCTTGTTCAGTGCATCTGGCGTGTGTATTTTCAAAGTAAATAAATGCAGTTCTAAGTCAATGACAGTCACTTCTACACCAGCACCGAGTTAATTCCTCGAGAGAAGCAATGCGCCAGCCACACAGGCTATGAAGCAAAAGCACAGCAGGCAGCTTGCATGCTTCCCTAAACTGTGTTGTCTAGGTGTGAAGAAAGTGCCATTTTTGTATCTTGCAGATGCAGCGTTCAGCCATCTTTGAACTTACCATGGTTAATTTGCTGAGAAAAATATAGTGTTTGATGTCATTGTCAAAAGCAGACGTTGTTATTTTTTTGATTGCTTGGACACCCTGATGACTAAATAACGTTGTAATGCATCCCCAAATGGGACCTGTTTTGCCCCTTTTCCCCTGCTCTGAAACCCTTGCACTATAAGCTATTCAAAAGAAGGAAAG
>NW_009737094.1:0-225 GCF_000703405.1 Apaloderma vittatum
CCCTCCACCGCCGCCGTGCTTAAAGGGCAGGAGCGAGCATCCCGCCGACCCCAACGGTGCTCTCTCGTCATCTGGTGCTATCGACCAAAACCCAAGCACTTTCCAAGAAAACCAAGCTGTTTTTCCGTCTAGTTTACACTCGCCTAGTATGCCAAAGCCGGTCGGTAAGAGGCAAGCCTCAGCGAAGGACGGTGGCCCCAGCCCACGGCTGGTGGGCCAGAGCAG
>NW_009737094.1:296-673 GCF_000703405.1 Apaloderma vittatum
CTGTGCCCCCACAGGCAGCCCCGGCTCCGGATCCATGCCTTTCGAAACAAGCATTCCCACTACGGCACCCCCTCACCCCAGGCTTGTACAAGCTTGGGAAGGTGCCAACAAGGCGTTTTCTCCCCTGGACCAGAATTCAGCACCTTATTCAAACCCTGTTGGAAACCAGTTCTCATTCGAGTGCCAGCCTGGCCCCGAGCAGAGGCAGCACAGGCAGAAAAATGCCAGGATGCCTTGGCAGCAAATACACGTCACTTCTGTGATGCCCGGTCAAAACAGGCTAGAGTTGCCGAGACAAATTGCCAGCCAGAAGCTCCCCTTCCCCTTGGGCATGGTGGACTGGCATCGAAGCGGGAAAGCCCAGTAAGGGGCACCCG
>NW_009737094.1:980-1277 GCF_000703405.1 Apaloderma vittatum
CATGTCCAGCAGGCCGCTCAACCCCACCTTCGAAGACAGCCAGATATCGGGGGCGCTGACCCCCTCTCCCTTCTTCCAGCACCCTTGCCATCCCAAGGATGGCAACAAAACCTTCCACCCCTCTGACATCCTGAGCTCCAGCTCTCTTCATTACCACCCTCCAGACTCCGTCAAGTCCCTCCACTTCCCTCCTGACGCCCTGAAAGATGACAACCTCCTGAAATGCAGCCCGGCGAGCCCGTTCCACAAACCTGGTGCAGAGGTGGCCAAAGGGTGCTCGGATGGACTGGACAGGGA
>NW_009737094.1:1495-5069 GCF_000703405.1 Apaloderma vittatum
CGGAAAGTGCTCCCCCCGGAGCCCCCCAAACCCCCCAGCCTGATGCTTTCCCCAGACCCCCAACAACATTTCTTGTTGTTAAACAAAAGCGATGACTTCTTGCTGGATGGGGAAAGCAAAAGCGAGGGCAAAGAAGATGCTCTGAAGGGTGGCATCTTCAACGGGCTCGCCGCCAGCTCCCTGCCACTCACCGCCTCGGACCTGGACATCGATGACGCCAAGCTGGACAGCCTGATCACCGAAGCCCTCAACGGCCTGGGGTACCAGTCAGACAACCCGGAGATCGACAGCAGCTTTATAGACGTGTTTGCCGATGAGGAGCTGACGGGCATGAAGGCGGCTGGTGGTGGGATGTCCCACAAGGCGAAGGAAGCCCTGGCCTCCGAGAGCAAATCGAAGCAGGCAGCAGCAGAGGAGAAGGCATCAGGCCAGCCCAAAGGCTGTTGTTTTCATGAAGATGGCCACCAGGGTGGGGAGCAGGCGAAGAGAGGGTCAGGAAAGCAGCACCTTCACAAGGGGAGGGCGGTGAGGAGGTTGGCAGCCCAGGAGCTGGATCCCGGGGCAGCGGGAGCGCAGAGGACGGCCAGGCTGCGGGCAGGCAGGAAAACACTGCCTCCTCCAAGTCCACCTCCAGCCAAAAACATTCCAGGAAGCTCAGCCAGGAACCTCCGACAAAGAGCGAGGTGGGACCAGGCATTGCCACCAAGAGCTCCAAGCCACCTCGGTTCTCCATGAAGGAGATGAAGAAGCGGAAGCCCCGAAGCGGGACGTGGAGCAAGGAGCTCATTCACAAGATTGTGCAGCAGAAGAACAAGCTCCACAAACTGCAGGTGAAGAGCAGCAAACAGGAGCAGCTCCACGAGGTCGCTGAGAGGCTGATGCCAGCTGCCAAGGAGGGCAGGTTTCGGGAGTACGACTACGTCTCCGACTCCGATGATGATGGGGTGGAGTGCAGCAAGCTCTGGGGGAGGAAGAAGCGTGGCACTGGATGCGTCGGGGGGGACAAATACAGCTTCAGCAAGAAACGCCCAGGAAGGAGTGAGAGAAGCAAAGACAAAGACCCGTGCTGGAGCTACAGCCGGAAAAGGGACGGTCAGAAAAGGGAGACGCAGGATCACGGAGGGGTCCTGAGCCAGGAGGACGCTGAGAAAGAGGATTGTGCTTCCAGAGTCCGAAGACGGAGCAGGCAGTCCTCTACTGGCAGCAACCAGAGCAGTAGGATGCCCGGTGAGCTGGGCACCAGTCCACCCAGTGCTGATGGGGCCGGCTCGGGCAGTGAGAAGGGAGGAACGCAGAGGAGGAGGAGAAGCTCAGACAGCCCGGCACGCACACCAAGGACTCCACTCAGCCTTCCCGAGGACAGGAGCCCAAAGAAGAGCCAGAAGAGCAAAGAGGACTTTCCCAACAGGAACAGGCAGTTTGGTTCAGCCAAACCTCTGCTAGCAGGCTCTGGGACGCATCCGAGTGCTGAAACAGATATTGCTGAGATGGACTGTGCAAAGGAGGAGCCGTTACTGCAGCCCCAGGAAAGGCAACTGCCCGGCATGGCCATCTTGGGTAGGAGCCCCGTCAATCTCTCCTGTGAGGAGCAGGCAGAAGAGCCCGAAAGAGCTGCAAAGCACACGAGTGAGGCAGGAGAACCCACCCTGGAAGCTCAGGACTCATCCGAGCTCACCGTGGACAACCAGAGGCATCAGTTTGCCCCTTTCATGAGCGATGGGCTGAAGTACCATGCAGAAGAGCTAATTGCTCCGTCCCACGGTGGTAACGAAGCTAGTCCTGGCAACGTGAGTGCCGCCTACTCGGAAGCGGGCGTCAAATACTTGAAGGCACACGGGCTTTGTGACGGTCAGAAGGACTATCCCGCGCCAGCTGCCCCATATGAGGGTGATGCAGTGGGGGTGATGCTCAGTGCCAAGGTGCCCGATCCATACGTCAGCAGCGACAACGCCTTTTTCGACCCCAAAAGCCTTCCTGGTCACTACGATGATAACCTCTTCTCAAAACCCCCAGCCTTGGGCTCCTCACACATGGACGATATGTACTTATGTCGGGATGACATCAACACCGGCTCCTTCGAGCAGAAACACACCAGCATCTCCCCGTATGCCGCAGAAACACCGCAGGGCAAGGTCTCCTCCCCTCTCAGCTTTGATTCCTCTTCGATATTTGGAGAGCTTCCCGTTACTGAGTTCGATCCGCCGCTGTACGAGAGCGTTTCTGCAAGCAAGGATGGTTACGTGACAACGTTTGCCTGTGCTGGCAACCCCCCCAGCAAGCCACTGCCGTTTGAGCAACCGTACCCACCGTTCATGCCAGAGAAAGACTGGTCCCTCATGGAGGAGGTGGCTCCGATGCTGCCAGAAGACATGACTCAGTTCCACAGCCTTTCAGTGGAGAAGACACTGGCCAAGAAATTACCACCTTGCCCCCGGTCCCCAGCTCGCCCTGCCGCTGCCGGACAGGATAACGGATTATAACGTGGCTTTTATGAACAACGTATCAGACGATGAGCTGGAGATCAAGCGATTGGTCACGGAACTGGAAAGTCAACTGCAAACCAGCAAGCTGGATAACGAGGGACCCGTCGCCCTTCAGAAGGCCGAGCACCACGTCGGTGCCCACCTGCGAGGACGGGCAGCCGAGCAGTTCCCGTCCCTGCCGGGCAAGCAGGAGACACGCCATGGGAAAGGACTGGTTTTGGCAGACGAGCTGGATGGCTCAAGCCTCTGCGTTGGGGAAAGGCTAGGAGGTGAGAAGGCAGCCATTGCAAGTGTTCGTGTGGACTACGAGAGACCCGGAGAGCCCTGGCCCTGCCCGGTGGAGCTGGGCTCGCTGCAGGCGGGGATGTGTACACCAGCCCCACTCACTGTTGGCCGTTTCTGCACCAAAGAAAGTGGTCAGCAACTCCAGGGAGCTGCGGCCGCTGAGGAAGGCGACCCTGGAAAGATGGAAAATGGGTCTTCCTCCCAAAGTCTACCTGGCTCATGCACACCAGACCAAATAGAAGCTCCCATCTACACAGAGCCCATGACAAAAAGCCCTCCTGTTGTCACTGACACCGGGTTCCCCAAGACCCTGGAGACAGCCGAAGCTGCCAAAGATCCCCTGCAATCCCTGCCATGCCAGCGCAGTGCCGAGAGCTTCCCTGTGCCGGCGAAAGCAGATGAGAGCTTCAGTGATGCTGCAGAGCTGGAGAAGTTTGATGCTCATTTTCCAAACCGCAAACCTGAATTTGGCTTTCAAAACAGCCTCGGACCTCGCCTTTTCGCCTCACGTCAAAGAGGTCCCACACACAGAAGAAAGACCCTTAAGCAAGCCCAAGTCACCCAAAGTGGCGAAAAGCACCATGGACCAAAAAAGGGATGGTGGTGGGGCTGCGCTGGTGGAAGAAACAGAGGAGAGGAAGAGCCCCACAACCCATCCAACCCCTGGACCTGATGACAAAGCCAGCAAGCAAAAAGTGCTGCTGTTCAATATGCTGAGTCTGCCCAAGGAGAGCGACTGCGGCTCCCAGAAGCTGTTGGCATCCCAGGAGACAGCTGCCAACCCTCTGCAGCAGCTCCAGCTCTTC
>NW_009737094.1:5094-5745 GCF_000703405.1 Apaloderma vittatum
GCTGTCTATCCCGTCTTTCCCCGCCCCGCTTGCTCCCAGCCACCCCTCTGCCACCACCCATGTCCAGCCGGAGCAGAAAGAGGAGAGCGGTGATGCCTCAGAAGGGGAAAATCAGACATGCTGCCCTGCCCAAGGGGAGGGGACCATCCCCATCGGAGGCAACACGGACAATATTGCTGCCCCGGCGAAAGAGGCCGTGCTTTTATCTGGCGGATGCGAGCAGATGGAGTCATTCGGTGCGACAGGCTCTTACCGCGCCAAACAATCCATGTGTGCGAAGCCGGAGTTGCAAAATAACGTAACGGAGCTGCAGCACTTAACAAACGAACACGCAGAGCTGAATGACATTAATATCCGTGCAGATGGTGTTTCCCGAGAGCGTGGTGACCTCTCGCCACTCAGAAACACGGCGATGACCCCACTACCAGGGCAAGGCACAAAAGCTGATCAGCTCATGGAAAAGCAGGAGCAAGATAATAACAAAGCGACCTTGGCATTTAAAAAACATGAGCAATCCCATTTAAGTCATGGTTTGCTTGAGGAGGAAACGCTGGGCAGCACAGCAGCAGAAAGGTCGGAAAGGAGGCAGGTGGGGAAGGGAGCACGGCCCCCACGCAGTGCTCCCCCGAGTCCCACCAGCCCCCCCGGTCC
>NW_009737094.1:5845-6519 GCF_000703405.1 Apaloderma vittatum
TGCCATTACACGAGTGAATCTCCAGCCAGCCTGCCCCTGCCAACCAATTTTTCTCACCCCAGATGCTTGCAAAGTGGTGGGGCCAAGGGAGGAGACGTCCCCGGCTTCAGTACTCAGCTCTCGGATGAGAAGAAATCTGGCGTGTCTCTGCTTAGCACATCGAGTTCATTTGTCACAAAGAGGTGTCCTCCCAAAGCCAATGGCCATCATGTCCATCACCCCACCATCAGCCCTGCAGAGCAAGAGACATGGCAGAGGGCACCCACCTTTCCTCCCTCGCTGCATCACTGCAGGCCTGTGCCAATGGGAGAGGCTGAGGATGGTCACTGTCACCTCCCCGATGACATTTTGGGCAACTATGGGCTGTGTGAAAAAGAAGAGGTGGTGAGATCCCACGCTCTGCCGTGTGCTGACGATCTGGTGGGCTCAGCCTTGGAGATGGCTGGTGCCCAGAAAATGCACGAGAAGGACTGTTCTCTTCCCTGCTCAGAGCCTTTCAACCAAAAGGGTGTTGGGAACGAAGTACCCGAAAGCACCGCTGCTGTGCTGCCAAGTTCTCATTTTAAAGAAAACCAACTATGCACCATCACAGATGCAGTCGTTAAGTCCGTTCCTTCAGAAGCCCAAGATGACCCAACCCAGCGCACAACAGATCTTCTGCCAATCAGGGAAAG
>NW_009737094.1:6550-11235 GCF_000703405.1 Apaloderma vittatum
AAAGCTGCTCTGATGATGGAAATGAGCATCAAAGTGAACCAGAGGCTTTGTCCAATGGTTTTGTTGTTCAGCCGGTGCCAGCTGCTGTCAGCAGAGGTCTTGCAAGGATTGGAGAAAAAAAAAAAATGGCCACAAGTTTTCAGAAACAGCAGAGGTGAGACTTGGTCTTCCCAAAACCACAGAGAGTAGAGGAAAGAGTTTAAAAGGGGAGAAACCCGAAAGCCATGGGGCTGGAGAAGGTGGGAGTTATGCGTTAGATGGTATGGACCAAAGAGAGGACAACACACCTAACAGTACTCCAAACCCTTCCCAAAGTGAACTTCACAAAGAAAAGAAGCCAAACAGCCTCTCGGTGACCTGCGACATTTGTTCAGCCACTTTCAGGTCCAAGCCTGGCCTTACCAGGCACAAAGCTGTCAAGCACCAGGTGAAGAACAGTGGTGTGCCACAGCCCAGCAAGACTCCCAGGTCCACTTTGATTCCTGCAGACAAGACATCGAAAGGAGCCCAAAAGGTGCCCAGGAGGAGCCTGAAGACTTCAGTCAAAGACAAAACCAGCAGCTTGCAGATGCCGATTGCCAACACTGAACATGTCCCCAAGAAAATATGCCCAGACCTGGAGAAAGAGCCCAGCATGCAGATGCAAGAAGTGGTCAGCAGAGTGCTCAGTGACCTCAGCGTGATCTCCTTTGAGATGTCCCAGGAGTTGCATCACACGCATGTTCTGCAGAGGGAGATGAAGGCAAAGGGACCACTCTCGGAGATGAGGGGAGCGGGTGGGGTGGCAGCTGGGAAGCCAGCCTCAGAACGGCAAACCAGGAAGGGAGAAAAGGGCAGAAGGAGCCAAAGCAAAGATCCTGGAGAGGTGAATGGCAATTCTGAAAAGAAGCTAAACAGAAAAGTGAGACGAAGGAAAGCAAAAGTATTTCCCAGCAGAAATGAGCCTGATGGGCCATGTGAGGCAGAGAAGAATGCAGGTCCTCGCTCTGCTTTCCTCAGCTCCGATCTGCCCAGGATCATGGAGGACTTGCATGAACCAGGTGGCTACATCTCCACAGAGGAGCAAGATAGCTCCAACTCAGCCCAGCATTCTCAAAAAGCCAAACAGTCCCCTTGTGCAGCTGAGCTTGCAGAGGACCTGGGTGACAGGATGGTGTCTTCAAAGGAGATGGTCGACGAGGAGCTACTAACGAGCACAGCCACCTGTCCCACGGAGGCAGAAGATCCAAATGGAGTGGAAGAAACGCAGGCTTGCAAAAAATGGTTTGTGAAGCAAGTGGAGAAGGAATTGGGCAAGATAGGCAAAGAGGAGCATCATGGTGCTGCTGGTGCAGAGGAGATGGATGCTGAGACAGGCAGCAGCGCTGGCAACCGGAGTGGTGGCCCACAGGATCCTGCTGCCGAAGGGGATCTGCTGCTGGAGACACATGATTCGGAAACCACCCAAAAGGTTCCCGGGCAAGGCACTCTGCAGACCCCCCCAGGGACCAGCTCTCCTCCTGCAGAGCCAAAGGGAGGGATGGAGGCCGACGTGACGGCGAGCAGAGGGCTTTGCGTGGAGAGCACAGCCGTCTCGGATCTCCAGAACCTGTTGGACGATGACTCTACGTTCTCCCAGTTGTTCCCCCGGGACGACCAGTTTGTCCGGAGAAAGTGCACACGGGTGTACGGGAAGCGCAGCAAGAAACCCAAGCCCGTCACCGAGCTAAACCTCCAGCCAGCGGGCGCCGTTGACCTCTTCACCATCCGATTAGCTTCTGACCTCAGTGAAACCAGCTCTTTCTGTGTCACCAGGGAGGACCCTTGCGAATACGAAACCATCTCTGTTGATGATGCCTTAATGCTAAACATGTGTCATGGCAACAAGGCAAAGAGTGGAGATGCTGTTCCCAGTGGATCTGTAAGCATTTCGCCTAGGTCAGACTGCGAGAAGACTGACCAAGGGAAGGAGGACATTGACCTAGAAGACAACATGCTGACCTTCTTGTGTCAAAACAGCCAAGTGGACAGCATCCCCAGCTTGAACATCTGGGGGAGTCTGGAGAAGGAGGGAGAAAGCCTCTCTGCCGAGGACATGTTTGAGCCTCTGATGGACCCTGAGGATGAGCACTCGCTCAGAGAAACGAGCTCCGAGCCCCCCGACCTGATGGAGGAGCCCTACGGTGGCAAGGCTAACCAAGATTCAGACTCTGCTGAATTTCATACCATTGACATTGAGATGCTGAACGCAAAGCTGAAAATGAGGGACATGTGCTTCTTCGGCCCATGTGAAGATCTTCCTGGCCATGGAGAGAACAACGCTGTGAGTTTCAAGCCAAAGCCGGGCCAGCAGAGCAAGCAGAGGGGTAAGCTAGAAGATGGGAAACTGGGGAAAAACCGCAGTGAGGTAACCATCAAGACCAAAGACAAGCAGTACAAATGCAAAGTCTGCTTCCAGTGGTTCCTGACATTAGGGGAGCTGGACTTCCACAAGCTCTCCCATAACCCTTCGCCTCCACCCACCTGCTACATGTGCGTCCAGCGCAAATTCAGCTCCCGGGAGCAGCTGAGGGACCATCTGAAGGAGAAGCACGCCAGGAACAAAGCCGGTCTGTGGGCTTGTGGCATGTGCCTGAAGGAGATCTCCGACGTCTGGATGTACAACGAGCATCTCCGGGAACACGCCACCCAGTTCGCTCGCAAGGGGCAAGCACAGAAGTCCGTGATGGGCCTGCCGGCCTGCTTCAGTGAGGACAATGCTGCTGTCACCCATTTCCTCAACACCATCATGTATCGGAAGCCCAGCAGGTCTTCCCGGCATGCCAACCCCAGCAGCAAGCATGCGGTTAGCGGAGAGAGCAAGAACCTCAAGGAGCTGCCCCTTGACCAGGAGGCCAAGGCAATAAAAGATGCCTTGGAGAGCAACATCAAGGTGAAGTCACCTGCACTCAGCTCCTCTAAAGCATCTGCTAGTCCATCTCCAGAGCACATGGCAAAAGGCGAAGGCGCCCCAAAATCTGTCCCCATGCACCCAGACTGCAAGGACCCTTCCAGGGACTGTCATCACTGCGGCAAACAGTTTCCCAAACCTTTCAAGCTCCAGCGGCACTTAGTTGTGCACAGTTTACAGAAGATTTACTTGTGCCACAAGTGTCCGATGTTCTACCAGGAGACCAAAGAGCTCCGAAACCACCTCAGCCAGGAGCACAGCATAGTGGAGGAGCAGGAGATCAAGCACACCACCCTGTACGCCTGCGAGCTCTGCGCGGACGTCATGCATGTCATCAAGAAGTCCTTTATCTGCAGCATGTGCAACTACACCTTCTCCAAGAAAGAGCAGTACGACCGGCACATGGAGAAACACCTGGCTGGAAGCAACAAGACTTTAAAATTCAGAGGGGTCATGAGGCCTGGTGTCGCCTCCAGGGAGGGCAGAGAGAAGGTGAAAGAGGACGGATCACTCCGAGAGAGCATGCCGCCGAGCAAGAAGAGGAAGGTGGCTCACCACGGCAGCTCACTCCCGCGCAGCTCGCCGGTCCATGTAGACCACACTAGTGACCTTCACCTGGCAGCACCTGCAAGCCCCAGCCTGCAGACTCCCACTGACCCCTTCCCTACAGCACCTGGTGACCCAGAAGCACCCCAAGCCTCCATGAAAGCGGAAGACCTGGTGGGTGACTTCTCCGACCTCCTGGCAGAGATGGAGAAATCCCAGTCTGACACCCTGCCTGCCCCAGCCTGTCTCTCCGCGTCTTCACCGCAAGCTGCGGTGAGCAGCCCGGATCTTGGCCGTATCGCTGCCCTGTCTATCGAGGAGCTGGAGAAAGGAGCGTTTGAGGGGAAACCTCTTCCTTTCTTGGACTCGCCCGAGCTTACCATTGACCTTGCCGGGCTGGCTTGTAACCAGGCCACAGACCAAAAGCTCTCTCCTCCACATCTGACGGAGAAATGTGGCTACGCCGATGCCCATAAAACAACGAGCATAGGTGACAAAGACGAATATATAGCGTGTGTCCTCAAAAATCCCGGTGCAGCCACCGACACCGTGGATGGGATCCCATTTCTCCAGGCTGCCGAGGTCTCAGAGCTTCCTTCCCCACAGGCAGAGGCTCCACCAGCCAAGGAAACTCACAGGTGGGACAACCCCAGTGCCAGCGATGCCTCTTCTTGGGAAGGTGCCTCTAAGGCCGCGTCTCCAGAAGGTCCCCATCATTCTCTGCCCCTGAAGGACAAGACGGCATCGCCCACACTGAACAGGGCTGCCAAAGATGTGGTCCTGCAGAAGAAGACCGCGGGTAGCCAGCCCATCAGTGAGACTGCTCCGAGCGTGGGCAGCCCTGGTGGCAGTGCCGAGGAGGGTCAGCAAGTCGTCTTGGGGAGGGAGAAAGCCATGCCTGAGGCTAAGGACAGTAGCACTAACACCAAGGGCCAAGGTGACAACCCAAGCAAATCCACCAGCCAGCAGCCCAGAGGTGAGGTGCCCGGCAACACCGTTCGACATGGCCACATGGAGCCAAGCAAAGCCACCAGCAAGCTTCACCCCAAGAGAAGGAAAGAGCATAAGTCCTTGAGCCACCGGAGCAGCTCCGGCTCCCGGGAAAACATGGAAGGAGATGGGAAAAAGAAAAAAGCCCGGACCCCTTGCCCAGGGAGGAGCGAGAGCGCCGGTGAGCTCAAACGTGCCGGCTGGGGCAAAGCCGAAGGTT
>NW_009737094.1:11273-15868 GCF_000703405.1 Apaloderma vittatum
TTGGCCCCCCCCAGGCCCAAACCGGGTGGCCAGTTGAAGAAGACGGTCCTGGATGCTTACAACCAGAAGAAGGGCGAGCTCCGTCACGCCAACGGGGACGTGAAACGCCGGAAGGCCATTCTGGGGAAGAGCCTCCCCCAAGTGTTGGCCAAGGGGCCGGCGCCGTCCCTGCGCGGCTCCTTGCACAGCCCACGAGTGGCCCGGGGGGCAAAGGCGGCCGGCTCGGGCAGCTACCGCACCGCCGAGTCCCAGAACAACCTGCTCAGCCAACTCTTTGGGCAAAAATTAACTAGCTTTAAAATTCCTTTAAGGAGAGATACTTCAGAGTAATTTATGGAAGTGACTTATGGTGATCCTCAGCTGCTTTCATGGGGTTTGCAAGGGAAAAAATTATCAAAGCATTAAATTCGTTTGTGTAGCATGATTTCTCTGTCTAGCTTAAATGAACTTGCACTGCAGCCTCTGTGAAATAGTTTGCTTTGTGTCTACTAATCTACTTTAATTCACCTGATTTATCATGCAAATGCTAGAACTTTGATGTTGCTGATGATTTTCATGAACTGAAATTGTAATCGCTTTGGGCAGACTGAATCGTCGAGAGCAATTGCTTTATTGCAGAAGTGCTGAGGTTATAAGGATACTTGCAAATCTCAGACCCTTTTGAGTCTGTGTCTGTGTTATCTTTGTACAAAGTACTTGAAGAGATGAACTTCATTCCGTAGACGTCTTATTCATAAGGTGCAGTACACTGTAGAAAGCAAATTTTTTATTTTTTTTTGAGGAATTTGCACAAATAATCCCGTACAATTCATTTAATTGGGAGCTGGCCTAAGAGATGATGATACAATTAGGGGGAAGAAAAAAAAAAAATTAAATTAAGAATCGAGTGTGCTATATTTTGACAGCCATCCCTATTGAATTTGTTTCTACGTCGTCAAGAGAATAACGACCCAGCTCGGGGGCTTCCGGAGCCCTTCGGAGGATGCTGCCACTCTTTGACCACTGTAGATGATGGAACCGGAGGAGAGCCGCTACCGCGAGCAAACTGCACCTTGACACTTGTGACAAACTCTGATTTTTTAGGGTTGTTGTTGTTTGGTTTTTTTTTCCCTTGTCGTCGGTGGTGTTGGGATGCGTGTGTGTATGTGTGTGCGTGCGTGCGTGCGTGTTTTCTTTTTGTTTGCAGGGGGTTTTGGGGGTTGGGTTGATTTATTTTTTTTTTGCGCAACGACAAAACTGTGCCAATTTACCGCGCCGAACCGGTACTGTCCGAGTGCCCTCAACGGTATCACTTCTAAAATATCTTACTGTATCGAGTTAGTGGCTATATAGGTATCCGCTTTTTACTATGCAGTTACTGGTGCTATTCTTCTTTTGTAATGTGAATACAGACTTCCTTGATCGAAAAACTAAAAGGGAACCGTTAGGAAGTAGCCGTGAAAGAAAACGAAGCAGGAAAAAAAAAAATCTTAAAAGAAATATCCAACTTTAGGGAAAAAAAATAATTAAAATCCTGTATGCTGGTACTCCGTAGTGTCGAAAAGGTTACGTCACGTTAAACGAGCACGTTATACAACCGAACTTTTGAATCCGGAAAGAAATCTCAGGTGCAAACGTGGACATGGAAGATAATTAAAAAATGCTATTGAAATACTCCCAAGTCAAGGAGGTGAAGTAATGCACTGATGTGATATGAACAGTCAGAGTACTTTGCGTCTGTCCTGCAATTATTATTTTTTGTTTTGTTTTAGATTTAAAAGGAAAAAAAAAGAGGCTTTATTCTGTTAATATGTATCTTTACAATTCTTTGTATTGTATAAAAATATTGTAGGTAATTTACCTTGGGTGCAATGTGTTCTGTCAAAAGTTTTTATTTTGATATTTTGTCAGAGAAGCAGAGAGAGAGCAGGAAAAGCCGTTTTATGATGTTCTATGTGTGCTTTTAAAGTGCCTCTTTAATATTGTTAAATAAAGTATGAGATGAAAATATGGGGTGGTACTGTAAAATCATACATGATTAATCTTTTCAAATATATTCCAATATTTTCACAGAAATTCCCTGTCTCTGTGATGTCTGTGGGATGTTCCTCCCTGCTCGTGACCCTGTTCGTGTCCCCTCGTCCCGCGCACGTCTCAAACCAAATGATGACGTTTCTAATTGACGGTTGGATGCTCTGCAGGTCTTCGTGGTGTCCTCTGTAAAGTGGCTGCGGGAGGACCTCAGCGCTGCTGCCATCACCTTGTAGTCATTTACAAAGCAGTGGAGCTTCTCAACGGTGAAGTTGCTCGTGCATCTCCTCTTCCCCTCCGCATCTTCCCCAGGCCCTACTCACAGCCTGAATGTCTTGTGCCAGCATGGGGGGGAAAAACCAACACTGCGGTGATGGTGATGGCCCAGTTTGATCATCACCAACTGGTGATGGTGATGGCCCAGTCTGGTCATCGTCAGTTGGTGATGGTGTTGACCCAGTTTGTTCATCACCAGCTGGTGGTGATGGTGATGGCTCAGTCTGGTCAACATCAGTTGGTGATGGTGATTGCCCAGTTTGGTCATCACCAACTGGTGGTGGTGATGGCCTAGTTAGGCCATCATCAATTGATGACAGTTGTGGTCCAGTTTGAGCATCATCAGTTTGTGATGGCGATGGCGACAGCCCAGTTTGGTCATCAGCAGTTTATTATGGTGATGGCAATGGTGATGGTGATTGGCCCAGTTTGGTCATAACCAAATTGTGATGGTGATGACGACGGTGATGGCAATGGTGACAGCCCGGTTTGGCCATCACCCATTTGTGATGGTGATGGCGGTGATGGTGGTGATGGCCCAGGTTGGTCATCACCAGTTTGTGACGGCGATGGTGATGGCCATGGAGATGGAGATGGAGATGGATGGAGATGGAGATGATGGAGATGGAGATGGAGGTGGAGGTGGAGATGGAGGTGGAGGTGGAGATGATGGAGATGGAGATGATGGAGATGGAGATGATGGAGATGGAGATGGTGATGGTGAAGGAGATAGATGGAGATGATGGAGATGGAGATGGAGATAGATGGAGATGGAGATGGAGATGGAGATGATGGAGATGGAGATGGAGATGGAGATGGAGATGGAGATGGAGATGGAGATGGAGATGGAGATGGAGATGGAGATGGAGATGGAGATGGTGACGGCCCAGTTTGGTCATCACCAATTTGTCCTCAAGCTGACCTCTGCCGGCACAGCGCTGAGGTCTGAAGGTAGGAGGCTGACACAAAGCCAGGCATATTATATTCTTTAATTACTGTTGCAATCATAACATTTAAACGCTGTCAATGAGAGATAGCTCCTAACCGCGGGCTAGAATCCTTGCCACTTGGGGCTTGTAACTAAAACTGCAGGATTAATTTGATTAATTGATAGAATTATTTTCCAAACTACTCTTTTGTTTATGGAGGCTTAAAATGCTTGCCGCCTGCACCCTCCTGGTGTGTTGCAGAGTGGAGATAAAGTGGCTGAAAATAATTAGTATGGCTTAATTTAGGGGGGAAAAAAAAAATTACCTCAACAGAATTTTGCAGAAAATTTAAGGCAGCACATTTTACTTCATTTTGGCAGGAAATATTATGGAGCTGGAAATGGGAATTTTATGTTTTCCCTCCGCTATATTTCACCAGGGCAGCAAACCTACGAGTGTTTCATGCCGGGTTGTTAATGTAGCTCTCTTGCACCTCTCGATTCATACCCTGGGCTCCTGGAGAGGAATCCTCCTGGGAGCAGGGGCTGCGACCCATCCCTAGGAGCCCTGGGCAGGGTGCAGGGATGCCATCCAAAAACAGCACCCACAAGCGATGCCGCTCACCTTGGGTGCCGCTCCCTCCTGGATGCTGCTCCTGGGGGCACGCTAGCATCATCCCCATAGTCCAGAATATTTAATTCTCCCTTTTCCCTTCTAAAAGAGAGTGGTGGTTGGTTGGTTTTTTTTTTCCCCATCATCTCCCCCCTGTTCTGATCCCTCCCGCAGGCTTGGCACATGCTGAACGGGCAACCCCCTCCCCGTGCATCAGCTCCCTAAAGCCCCCAGCTCTGCCACGTCCCGTGTCCACCGGCAGCTCTCGTCACTTGAAAGATTGCGGGTCCCTGTCAACGTAGTTCCAGCAAGGAAGGAAAAGCCGGGTGGCTTCTTCTGGGTGAGGAGGAACTCTCTGCTCGGTGGGTGCCAGCGAGACACAAAGGGGGCACCCAAAGGACCCGGCACATCCCAAGGTCCCAGGGCTGCACCCCACTGGGCTGCACTGCAGCCAGCCCTGGGGAGGGGAGTGCAGAATGGCTGGGGCTAAGCAGAGGGTGCCTGGCCTTGCACAGAGCCCCGGAGGGGTTTCTCAGCTTCTTGGCCACCACCCTAAATTTTTTCTCAGACTGCTGTTTGCTCTACAACCCATTCCCACCCCCCACCAAATCCAGCCATCCTTTCTTCTCAGCCATGCACCCAAGTTCCCGAGCCGGAGGTGCTTTAAGCCTCTCCATAAAACCCGAAGGATAACGGGATCCACCATGGTTGTCACGCTGCTAGCAGAGGCTAAAGATTTATTTTAATTTTTTTTCTTGCTCTTGAGTC
>NW_009737094.1:16024-16445 GCF_000703405.1 Apaloderma vittatum
GGTGAGCAGGTTTGGGGGACCCAAGGATGGCTTTGGGAGACCCAGAGTGATTTCCCCACCTGGGGGCTGCCGTCCGGTCAGCAGCGATGTCCCCTGAGCTGCTGCTCATTTTGCAGCCTGACCCCCTTGCACGGGAGGATCGTTCCTTTTGTGAGTCCGAGCATCCTCCCTGTAGTGAGAAATCAACGGGGGTGGGGCAAAAAATACACACTGAGAAATCCCAGCCTTGAATTTGGGGCATGGGGGCGGCTCGTCCACACATTTCCCCCCAGGCTTCAGTATCACCGGCATCATTTTGCATTGCTTGTTTTAACCCAGAAAACTTCTATGCTGCCACCTCGGCTCCCAGGAGCGCTGAATCTCTCAGCATTTCTGCCCGAGCAGCAGAAGGACGTGCCCGAGCCATGCCCAAACTAAACCG
>NW_009737094.1:16758-17077 GCF_000703405.1 Apaloderma vittatum
AGCACCCAGCGTCGCCACCGCCCTCCCCTTGCCCGTAAAATATGGCCGAGGCTTCAGCTTTTCCCATTTACATTCCTCCGCCAACACCTCCTCTCCCTGCGTCTCTAATAATATCACCCCAGATTAATTGGCACTAATACAAATGTACACAGCTCCGTAAAAAGATGTCACCTCGCTCACAATGGGGGAAACGGCTGCTCACACATTATCTCTGCTCTGCAGGCGTGTAATTCACTCCTCGGGAAAACACGCTATTTATTCTGTTACCCTATAACAATCTCTCTGCAAACACAACGGGATCGGGGAGAAGGGGGGGGGG
>NW_009737094.1:17172-19089 GCF_000703405.1 Apaloderma vittatum
CCCTACCTGGTGGGATTTGCAGGGTGACAAGACAAGGAGACGCAGCACTTGGGGATGTCCCCAAGCCAAGGATCCAAGAACTTGGCCCAGCGTTGTTTGATGCGGTTGCAAATTCTCTGGCCTGGGGTGGGGGGGGGATCTAAAAGACTTTGGAAAGGTGCCAAAAAGCTAATTAAAAGGATACGGGCAAGGAATGTGCAAGGGGAAGGACTGCAACCTGTTTCCTTCCAGTAGCCGTGTTTGGCACCCATCAGCTTGGTCCGGGCTTTTGGGCTTCTTGCAACAGGGATGAAGGTGCAGCTCGCCCAGCCCGGGGGTGTGACAGCAACCGGGGTCTGTCCCCTTGGCCCCGCCGAGGGATGCTGGCACTGCTTCTCCTAGCACAGAGAGGTGGGAATAGCCAACACCTCCCTGCTCCGGTCTGGGGAGAGGAAATTTGGGCACCTCGCATGCATCTGCTTCCCCTCAGGTTGGTGCAATTAAGGGCGTTGCGTTTAATTAAACAGTCTGCCTAATTGCAAATAACGAGGGGGCTGTGGGCGACACCAACGGATGCGCTGGAGGAGCGGGCTGGGTCTGCAGCCAACTCCAAAACACCCGTAGCTGTACCGGGGTGTGGGGGAGGATGGAGACCCCCGAAAGCAGCAGAGCCTCAGCTCCCCAGCACCCATCAGGGTTGATGCAACGCAGAGGCTGGACCCTGCAAAACTGTCGCTTGATTTCATCACGCACGTGAGTGGCGGGGAAGCTCGTGAACGCGGAGCTGCCTGCCCTGGGTTCTGACAGTCTCCGGGAAGGCTGCGATTCGGGGCCAAACAAGGTGAAAACCTCCATCAGGATCATTTTGAGGGGGGGTGGCTGACCAAGCAGCGGGGGGAGCAAAGCCTTGTCCTCTGCAGCATCTCCATCCCTTGATGTTAGGGGTTTTTTTTATTTTCTCCCCTGGAACTCTTCTTAATTCCTAACTTAATTTCTTTTGACATCCTCATTGCTGGCTTGACCTCTTTACTGGAATCATGTGCCACTTAAAACTCATTATCCCACCATTGGAACAGGAAGTTAATTAAAAACCCTTAAAAAAAAAAAAAAGAAAGAAAAAGGGGAGGGGGAAAGCACACCCCCTTATCCAGGGATAGATGGAGAGGGGACATGGGGACACAGCCAAGCCACTGTGCCATCCTGTGCCCTGTCCTCACAGCCCACCAGCCCCTGCTACCTCCGCTAATCCAAAAAATTGGGGGGCTAACTGGGGGGCACCAGCAAACCCCACCCTGAGCCGACATCATCCGCAGCTGAGGGACGGGTCTGGCAGAAATGGTTATTTTTCACAGAAAAAATATTCCCATCCAGGGGAAAATACGAGCGGCACCTGTTTACCCCACAATTAACACCAAAATTGCCACCTTGCTGCTCGCTCACGGAAGGGACTGGCACACCTGGCTGGGCTGATACCAAGGGGGTGCCCAGGACCTCTGCGCCATCCCTAGTGCACCCTGGGGTGTCCCCCTCACCCCTGACTCAGGGTCACGGTGACCCTGGCAGTCACAAGTGGGATTTTTCAGACCGTGGGATTTTAAGGGGGATTTGGGACGCCCATAGTGACCCCATGAAAAGGTTTGAGGGGGCCTCACAGTTTGAGGGTCCCACAGGAGGCTTTGAGGACCTCCAGAGGAGGGCTTGGGGTCCCAAAGTGGGGGGGTCTTAGGAACCCTAAAGAAGAGCAGGGGTCCTAAGGGAGGGGCTTGTAGACCCTAAGAGGAGACTAGAGTGCCAAAGGAGTGGGTCAGGGACCCCAAACGAGGAGTTAGACCCCAAAGGAGGGGACTTCGGAACCTCAAAGGGAGGGGGTTAGACCACAAGGGAGGGGCTTGGGGACCCCAAACAGGGAGTTAGACCTTAAAGAGGGGGCTTAGGGAC
>NW_009737095.1:0-34271 GCF_000703405.1 Apaloderma vittatum
CGGGCGGCCGGGCCGGCAGGTGGCGCCCGCACACAGCCGTTGCCGGGAATTGCCAGCAGGCAACCTATGTGTACACTTGAGACACGTATCGGCGCCCGAGGCCTTCCTCCCCTTCGGTCTCCACAGAACAAAAGGGTTTCACCTCAGGCCGCCCAGGGCCTGGCGGCGGCGCTAGCAAGGGTAAACCGTGCCACAGGGAGCGGTTCCTGCCCGTGCCTGGAGGGCCCGGGCTTGTCGTGCCCCTCCTCCTCTGGCGAAAGGCCTGTGCCTTCTGTAAAACCACCGACCTGGCACGGAAAAGATGCTTCCCTGGGTACTGCACGACCTTAGCAAGAGTCAGCCGCCATTTCACAGGGTTTCCTCTCCGCAGGCCCCGTTTCACTATATGCAGGTGTTGCTAGTGGCATTTGGTACACCTGGCGAGTCTGAGGTTATACATAGCCTCAGTTTAAGGGTTGCTGAAATGGTTCTTAAGTGTAGAAATGGTGGCTTCCAATATCATTTGACAGAGGCAGGAACCTCGGGCCTTGCTTACTTGTAGAGAACTGAAGGAAGCATCTTTAAATCTGAACAAAATAGGACCCGTGTTCTGTCTTTAGCTACACGACATCATCCCCCTCCAGCACCACCATGAGTCACTGTTATTAGACCTACTTTTCAGGCAGAAACCTCTGTGAACGTGGGTTTGGAAAGGATAAACAAATTGCCTCAACCGACAGCGAGCCACGGCTGAGGCACAGAAAGGCCAGAGGTCCCCATACCCGACTGCTGCTTTAACCATTAGGGCCATCGATGTAAAAACTTCCACCTGGTCTTCCTCCCTCACTATCCTCCTCTCTCACACACGAGTCACAATCAAATAGAAATAAAAACCAAAATCAAACAGAGCAGTTTGCTTTTACTGCCCAGTGCAGTGCCTTGTGAAGCTTCCTGGGCAGTAACTCACAGTTAGTGCTCTCAGGTCGTGCTGAAGGAAAAATCAGGGACATTTCCTGTGAGGGCCACAGTCCATCCAGCTACAGCTCATGAGCCTGAAAGCAGATGATAAAATAAAAGCACCAGGAAAGCCACAATTTGTGTATCAGCCTCACCAAAAGCATCGGTGCCTAGAAACATGTTTGGAAAATATCCTTCTCCCTTGATGCATTGCCTTCCTGTAAGGAAGGCAGGAAGAAAATATGCCCATATAAGTCCTGTATTTTACTAATTACAGTAACTAGATTTCTGTAGAATTGGACAATTCACTCTATTGAATGATACTGCCTCACGCTATCTGCACAGGGATCTCTGCCAAAGACCTCTGGCAAAGGTATGTGACAGGCTCGCTCATGCTTGTGGGGCCAAATAAGTTCATTAGGCTTACAAGGAAGCACAAGCTCAGATATAACTGCACACATCAGTGTGCCCTGCCTTAATTCAAACGTATGCTCATCAAACAGCTGACACCCAAAACGCTACTGACACAAAGGAAGCACACATGTCCCTCAGTTAATAATGCTTTATATTCGGTCTAAACTTTTAAGGCAGGGTCTTTTATTTTTTAGGGAGGGTGGAGTGGAAGTGTTTCTATTCATTGAGCATAAGCATCTGCACCTTGTGGAACCAGGTCTCATGAGTTTCCGGATGTCTATCAGAAAGCACTTGAAAAGTCAAGGTTCTCAAGATAATACTTGGAAAAGAGATATATCTTTTAGTGATTTGGTGACATTTTTGTGATTAAGACTTTATGAAATATCGCACAAGTATTGACTGCCTTTTCCTCTATTTCGCATTTTTGCAGGTGATTGCTGCACTTAAGACAAAAGTAAAAAGATTTTGTGGAGTTTGAGGAAAAACAGAAAAGACCAGAGGATGCCACTAGAATCTTCTAATTGGAAATACACAGATGTTGTGGTATATATGTGTATACCTATATATATATATGAACTTCAATGTGATCAAGACAGAAGAGCAAAGGCAGTACGTATCAGATGCATCTCAGCAAGAGCGTAGCAAAAGCGTGCTGGCTCTTTCATCTTCCACGCATTCTCTGAGAGGTCTCTCCTTAGAGCACTCAACTCAGGCTCGATCCTGCAGAGTGGCCCCCAATGGAGGAAGAATGGAAATTTAGAGCGTGGATGGTTTGCAGGATTAGCCCTTTTGGCCAAGCACACTGTGTTCGGTGTCAGACACACCTGTGGCCTGAATAACACTTTAAGGGAGCAGGAACTGAAAAGCTAGTCCAATGTTTGCTTTGCCTAAGAATTATAGGGCACAGTTTAAATTGCAATGCTACATCTACACTTCAGAATGAAATATAAGCATCTGACTAATTATATAGGTTTCTCTCCAGGAGAGGGAGAAAAAGAATGTCAGTCCTGTGCCGGACATTTAATATTGCCAGACCTCAAGTTATGAATGTTTGCCATGGGTGTTTCAACACTGCTCTGTCCACTAAGTGTTCGTGAATAAATGATAACACACTTTCTTCTGGCAGCTAACTCATTGATTCTCAGAGACAATCAGCTTTCCAAAGGTGAGCAAAAATGATTTATGCAAAGAAGCATTTTTGCCACAGCAAGCATAGCTTTAAAGGAAATAAAAATTTTACTTGGAATATGACAGAAAAAGCATTTCAGCAAGCAGAATTGTGTTGGCTCATGCTGCTTCTGAGAAAAAATATAGTTGTATTTTTTCCTTTGTTCTATTACTTGTGAGATAGAGTTGAGATTTAAGGTTATTTTTTCTATGCCTTCTTATCAGTGTGATATCTTCCCAACGATCTTGTTCATTCTGGCTGCAGAAACTGGGCATATAATGTTATGCCATTCGCAACCCATTAGGTCATGTTGTTCCAATGATTTGCAATAGAGCGCAATATAAAGCTGTTTATAAGGCAGTTACTTGTGTATATAGTTTAGCGGAACTAAAAGATATTGAAAAGAAAGGCTCCCCGAGCCATCATTTTTTTTATTTGCTCATAAAACTATTCTGGAACTTAATATCCAAGTGTAAATTTGAGCCAAATTAAAGTGCTGAAATGTTTACTGAGAGTCATATTTTAGGAACAAGTAACTTGAAAAGTATTAAGAAAACAAAAAATAGGATCTGAAGGCATACCTCGGCACAGAACAGCAAAATTCAAACAGTATGGTTTAGTTAGAAAACAGTACTTGCAGTGAAAGTGAGAAAGCAATGAATAACTCTCTTGTAAAGGTGCTTCGTATTGACAAATCCCATCTAACACAAGAGGCTGAGAGACATGTTCAAGTCCCTTTGAACATCAGGTGAAAAGTCTAAATCCAATGTACATAGAGCCTTCCTTAAAAGAGGCAGGTCTTTGGTAGGTAAAAATAGTTTAATTTTGCTAATGTCAGATTTGAAAGTGTTTTGCAAATGGTCTGGACTTGGAATGCTCCTGGAAGCAAGGGTGTTGTTATGCCATTTTATAGAGAATGTGCATTGAGTAGGCTTTTGCTATTGCACTTTAAAATATCAACCATGAGGGAGAAACAATTTTAAAGCATAGCTGTTCCTAATGGAGTTTTAGGTCAGCTACACTGACCGCTGCTGCCGGAATGCAGAACTATTACTTTAATTTGGTGCAATAATTTGTGTTCCCCAAATTGAGGCAAGAGAGGCTAAAGGCCGCCACGATGAGCACAAGGCCAAGGAGAAAATTCATCTACGTTACACTGTGAGTAAACACTGCTTGCTCTACTAATAATCCTGATCCAAAGGGAAGATCCTCTTGCAATGGACGTGCGTATGGGCAAACGAGAAGCAGATGCTGAGGGGACCAGCATGGAGCGTGAAGCAGCAGCACACGATCCCGAAGCTCACGGGGCCAATGCTTGCCTGGTGCTGGCAGAACCCTTACCTGAGCTGGGCAGTGCTCTGGGGCTGTTTCAGAGACTGAACTTGCTGGGGGGCACAGCAGTTCTCTCCGAGGTGCTCTGTGGTGGCATTTGGCAATTTGATTGCTTTCCACAGCTTTTGCTGGTTTGCATTACTGAAAAAAAAGGCAGCATAAAGTTTAAAAAGCACATGTTTGGGGAGAGCAGAGAGGCTGTTTCTGACAGTTTATACAGTATGCCATGCAAGATGGACCAACTATTTTTCTTTTTCAAAAAAGAAATTCCCTTGAGGAAGCCTTAATTCCCAGTTCCAAACTGACTGGCAACCAGGAGTAGATGAGTGCTCCAGATCACGCTCCATCGCAATACAGTTACAACTATTTAAAACCCAATTAATTCTCTTTCTAACTTTCCCATCAAGGCTGTAAAGTTCCAGTTGGCAAGGCTTCTCACTTTGATTTTGAATTCCTACTTGGAAGATTAACTGAAAATGGATTTGGCTTGAACAGCTGCACCAAACATATTTTGTTTTATTTTGTTGCCATCTCAAATAACAATACTTAGCACTCTCCATCTTCAAAGCATTATACAAACACTGAGTCACATCCCCTCACAACAACCTCGTGACATCACCTCCTGTGAATAAAATCATTCTCACTGCAAAGGAGGTGGAGAATGAGCACGACATCCACAAGTTGTGCAGGGTCACAAGAAGAGCCCTGGGCAGAGGCAGGAGCCAGGGGCTCACAGATCCCTTTGGGTCCTCACTTTACAAATCTCTGCTTCTGCAGACACATGCAGGTTGTTTTGGGCTAGAGTTTTCTTCCTTTCTTCCTTTTTTTTTGTTTTTTTTTTTTCCCCTTCAGCTCTGTTCATCGTAAGGTAACATCCATGGTAGCCGGTGTAGGCATGTATTAGCTTGCAGGCCCTTTCTGCTGCCACCTGAGGTTGAGCACGCACGGCTGGGTCCATGGTAGGGAGTTCCCTTTTCCCTCAGTGACTAAAAGGTATTTTGGGCACGGTTGTATGCAAGTGTGTCTTTGCCCTCAAGTCACCGAGGCACATGTATCTGGCTGCATCCAGCCAGGGAAGATCATCCTTTTCTTCAGACACACTCACTTCTGACAAAATAGTGATCTCCCAAGGAGTTTGCTGCCTGTGGGGGAGAGAGCAGTGCCAGGGCCAATGCTTAATTGGAATATTGTTTACACAAGGCTAACACATGGGGCACATGACTTAAGTGCCTAAATTAGGAGCCTCAGGTCGCTCCGAAGTCAGTGGAGAAAGGCTCCTCCTTTCAGGGGGTAATTCAGAGATGTTAATTTAGGCTCTGCTGACTACAGAGCACGCCTGTGCTCCGAAATTAGACATCTAAATCAGTAGCCTGTGTGAAGCAGAAGCCATGTGAATATATCCCTATAAATATATATTCTCTGCAGTGCCAACTCCCTTAAAGTGAATTAACGTCAAAAGCGTAGAGTGTTGTCAGGGCTTCTTTTCCTGAAGAAAACCAATAAAGAAATCAGACTATTTGTGTCCCTTTGCACATTGTCTTTTGCTTCCACTCTTATTTGGCTTTTTCCTACCTATCTAAAGATATCTTTCACACTAAAAGAATTGGATTATTCCGTATAAAACTGTAACACTACCTAGAGAGCCCATTCTCACGGCATTCCAAGGCACAAGCGAGGGAACTGCTGCTCCTAAGGTATGACAGGTGTGTTGCAACAGTATCCAGAGGGTTTTGTTCAATTTATGCCTCTTTGCACTGTCTAGTACCGTCATTTCTTGACAGCAAGGCATCAGGAAGAAATGAGGCTGAATCATTCAGCAATTAAGACACTGGCCTAGGGTAATTCCCAGGCCTGTTACTCCTGTGGCACAGCTTTAAACAAGTTATTTCACCTCAATTCCTGTTACGAGGCAGCCTTGATCTCAGGAGGCACCACCAGGTGCTTCCTATGTTAAGCTCTAGTGCCGATTTTTGAGTTCAAGCAAAAACCGTTCGTAGGGTTCCCAATGGCGATGGCCACGTGGTGGAGCGGAGGTGTGCTGGTCAGGCAGCATGAGCGGGCTTGCACTGACACCGCCGCGCTGTTCCGACTCTCTGGCGAAATTCCAAGCCAGACCTCCCTCAAGCACAAATGGCAACAGCTCTGTCAAAAGTCTTTCACAAGCTTCTGGCCCATTTCAAAGCAGTGAAGTATTTTTAAGAACTCTAGCTAAAGTTAACAGTACCAACACCGACAGTTGAATCAGATTCAGATTCCCACTGACATTTCAATGCATGGCATTTTAGATCTTCCATTAACTGCTACTGAAGTTTCAGGTACTGTTTCACACCAGAACAGTCTTTTACATAACCTTCACTTCACAGGAGCATCACTGTTTTTCAGGTATAATCAAGTGATGAGACATGGAATAAAAAGGAAGAAAATCGTCGAGGTAACTATTGAGATACCAAATGACCGTATGCATTTATTACTTCAAAGTGAAAACCCAGTGCAGACAGGAAGGGGAAAAGGTTCAGTAAAGGCAGTTTCAGCAGAGGAATTCAAAATTATTCACATATTCCTTGGAAAGGATCCATAACACTTTCATCTGCTAATTGTTGTACTGTGTTAGGAAACAGCATTTAGAAATCCTGGATTAAATAGCTATCTTGTAAAAATCAGGAGGAGGCTGTTAGTCCTAGTTATCTATAACCAGAATTAAACTCCTGCAATGATATGCAGCAAAGGGCACACAGTAGGAGGAATAACAATTATTACTGACACAAACCAGAGATGTGGCTGTCATTATTTGTCTCCTCCAACGGTAAGCCTGGATTGCCTGATGGTAACACCTGACACCACACGAAGGAAAAGCTTCATCGCACCGACTGCTTCATATGCAGCGGGTGTTCGCCAACCACAGCTTATCCTAGTAAAGTGTCAAAATTTCCTAGATCCACACAAGAAGCCTGATCCTCAGTTTATCCACAGTTCATTGAAATTAGCAGAATCTTACAGTTTATGCAAGCTGCCTTCCTCCAGTGCAAATAAATTATACTGTTGGGAAAAACACCCACGCAGTATAAGCACAACTGTATGTAGGTGCAGATTGCAAGGGGAACGTTTCAGGAGGCAACGTGAGGTGCCAGCTCACACACAAGCTTTTAACACGTTTTAAAGAAAATAATCTAGTTAACACTTGATTTTGAATCAGTTGACCTGTCCAGAGGCAAACAAAGCAGCACGGGAAGAGCAGGAGAGAAGATACACCCCAACCAGGCCAGGGTTGAGAAGAAGTTTTGTGAACTGTAATAGCACTACCTCAAAGTAACAGCTGTTATTCCAAATAGCTCCTGAAAAGCACTTTCATGAAAATTCCATTGCTAAAAAAAAATAAACAAGCAAGGAAAACGACCACCATAAATATACAAATAAAGAGTACAAATACACACCTGTATGTAATATATATATAAATATAAATATAGACGGAGAATGAAATGTGCTCAGTTAAATCTGAGACACCACACAAAGAAAATGTGGTGTTCTTGCCAACCCTACAGACAGAAAAAGCCCAGCAACTGCAGCCATCAAAGGTTTATAGAAGATTTCTGTAAAAAGCAAGAGGCAAAAAACCAGAAGTCACGAAGTCCATTTCATTAGACAGGCCAACTTAATTAATTTGTTCAATTTTCTTCTCTTCTATGCACGGGTGTAAATGCAGGTTGGGAAGCAGAAGGCTAGAGGTGATGGGAATGAAGCTCATTAGGAAGCAATAAAGAAGGAAGAGACACCAGAAAATGAATGCTAGTTCATTGGGAGAATTTTAAAAAACGCCATTTGTCTTCATGACACCGAGGGAGAAGAGCAGAAGAGCTCAGCGAGCCCATGCATATGGTTAGTTTGCAGGGACCTTTGGCCTCTGCTGGCCTTTGACCTCAGCGTTTCAATCAAGACAACGCTAAGCTGTGCACGGTGACACCTTTCAGTATCTAGCAGCTACCTAATACAGGATCTCCGCAGAACATGGATTACCAATGCCAGTGCTGAAAACCTGAAAATCCAAGATCATACGCACCCCAGCCTCCAAGAAGCCTAGCCTCCTGTACACAAACATTTCCTATCTTCTGGCCCTCTTTGATCCAAAAGTCCTCATCTGTACATTAGGACTGCACTCTGGGTGACAGAGGAGCACCCAACCCCTTTTATACCCAGCCTCTGCAGACAAAACCTAGTCCAGCATGTCCAGGAGCCACGCTGACTGCTGACATACTCTTCTACACTCCTCAAGCTACAGCTACCACACTTAAACATAACTGCACCTATCAAACTAGGCAAGAAACACGAGCTGCTTTCCTATGTGGCTGCTCATTGCTTTCTCCTTGACTGCTTAAAATCTGTCCTGAAGGTGTTCACTCTTTTAGGCTCTTGGAGAAGAGCAGCTGTGCTCATTTCTGCACCAGGAGAAGACAGTTGTGCACTGAACCTGGCTATGGATTGCTGACAGCCGTCAGTCTCCTCTTCTTCCTCAATCTGGGCATTGAGCCAGCAGTCTGCTCATGGAACCTCTACAAGCTGAGACAGCCAGTTCCCATAAATAAGTCAGACTCAATTATTTTATATCAAAACAATATCTTAGCTTTTAATGAGTGTGACTGCCAATACAGAGAGTCACGCATTATGAATCACTACTTTCTCCTTCCTAGCACTTTCTAATTTCCTGCTAAGGAGACAGGCTGAATGGGGTCATTAATCTGAATTAGAAATACCGTGACCTGCTCTGCACTTTATCTGCTAACATTTTCTGGCATAGCAATATACGGAATATATGGGATTTTGTATTTTAGACAACAGTAGGATGTGAGAAATGTAGATCCTTGTTTTAAACAACCTCAGGAAGAACTGCATTTTTATTAGCAAAGCCTTAACTTTTAAATGTAGCACAGGGCTCTGTGTCTCAAAGCATCACAGAAAACATGTTGACCTGACAGGAGATAACATGTTCTTTAAACAAGCTAGCATGGAGACTTTTCTCCTTTACCTTCTAATTAAATATTGGAATATTTTTGAAAATACACAGATGAATGGATCACAAAACATTTATAAATAGAAAGCATATAAATAATAACAGTGCTTAGAAAACTAATGAAAAACATTGCACCTAATTTTGTTTTCCATTTACAATGCAACTTTGCTCACTTGGGAGCCCAAAGGCCCTGACAAAAGACAGGTGAGGCTGTGTCTGTGCATTTCAAGCAGAATTGCACTCTGATCTCCACAGAGAGTTGTTCAAAGACACAAGCATGATACAGCCCAAGGGGTCCAATATCTGAAAACACCTATGCACTCAAGCCTTGCTTTCTTTTTTTTTTGTTGTTACTCTTTATTAGACTAAAATGGAAAGAGCAAGCTCTAGTCATGGAGTTCATTCCCATTGCGCGAGGCACAGGACAAATTCAGACCAACAAAAATACGTGGCCAGAACTGAGACCTCCGTGTTGCACAAACATGTTGCCAGCCTTTTTACAAAGGAGCGCACCTCTCTCAAAATAACTTTCCGCAAATGGATAATCCCTGCAAAGTCAGGGGGAGTTTTCCACAGGAACAAAACTGCTCATGGAAACAAGAATTTCCAGCAACCAGCCCAAGGCCCCGACGAGCTTGTATGTGAGGTTGCCCGAGTTTCCAGAGCTCCTCCAGCAGGACTGGCCAGTAGTAAAACTTCTTTTTCTCCTTACTTCTTTGGGAAAGTCCTAATTTTCTCCTGCCTATGGCAGTTTTACTATGTCAAAATCCCTCGAGCATTCACTTCTAGAACTAAGTCATCTTACCTCTGACCCAGACCTCTGCTTCCTAGAGTGTTAAATTTATGATCAGGTCTCGATATCATGTTAGACAGTTAGACTTCATAGCACAAACACTTTTGAGGTCTACAAACCCTGTTGCTAAACATGTCTTAAGGCAGAATACAAATTAGAGCCAAGTAAGCTAACTGAAGCAGAAGACAAGAGTTTTTCAGTTGTTCAGATTTCTGGGCTTGTTACTGGTTGGCTGTGCCTCTACCCAAGAAAGTGACAATCAGCTCACATTTCAGCATCTTCTCAGTCTGCTGACGTGACAGAGGAGAGAGAGAAAGAGAGAAATGTTAATACTGTACTCCTGAAGCTTACAGATAGCAAGAAATAGATTTTAAAATTTCAGGCTAAGATCCCTCCACTTTTTTGTACAACACATTCTTCTACAAATGAGCAGTGCTGTGGGGTCCTCTCTTCTCTCATCCTTGCATATCACATGGTATGAGAACATGAAATAAGATGGTCATTCTTGAAAGAAGATGAGCATTAGTAGGCAAGCTGATTTCTCTCCTTCTTTGACATAAACAAGTTTCACATGAACATCAGTTTTCTTTTCAGCACATACAGATTACAAATAATGCAGTGTACAGGCTGCAGAACCAATGGTTTTGCCCTACTATTAACATGTGACACTCCCAGCAGACAGGATGGAGCTGGAGAAAATAACGCCTATGTGGCTTCCCACCACTTGCTTTCTTCCCAAGTCTGCCCTCCCCACACCTGCCTTTCTTGTCACCAGGACACAGACATTCCCATATATAAGTACTTCCTCTGACTCAAAAAGACATTTTTGTGCTGAAAAAAGATTAAAGGGGGCAAAGGGATGGAAGCTCCTGTCTTGATTATTTATTTTTTTTAAATAAACATATACACTGGCACACAAGCTAAAAAGAGCAAGGGAGCCTGTAACAGTCTGCGTATACTTCGAAATAACCTACCTTTTGTTTAACCAGTTCCAACTTCCTTTAATTCAAGAGAAAGAATTACAAACTGCAGTGCTGATGGCCTGTGGTTTGACAACTGGTTTAGGATCAGGAACTTGCTCTACAATAGGCCAGAACTGTTTTGTTTTATCTTTTCCTATTTTCAGCCTTTGACTATATATTAAAAAAAAAATCATAAAGTACATTTTGGCAAACAGTTAAGAGTGCAGGAATTGCTGGTCAGCAGTCTTGCTATTTCAGCAAGCCAGCGGCTTTCAGGAAAGCCATCCTTTTTCCATCCAATTTTACAGGTTACTATTGTCACCAGGGCCCATACAAACACTGACTCATGGCTGTGCCCCCTTGGCTATGCACATCAAATAGTCTTTCCTCAACTTTGAAGATGATCCAAACAGTCATCTCATCAACCTTCTTTATTGCACGCTGCTAACCTTTGAGGAATTTCATTGTTTCTCAAGGAAAACCTCCTGATTTTCCACTGACACGTTTCCATTGCTGAGCGGTATTTCTCGAAGTAGGTCGCAGCATGTTAAGAATAATCAAGTTTGATTCCCAGATTAATTCCTTGTCGAGTTTGAGTTGTGATACCAATAGCTACAACCTGAATTGTCTATTAAAATCCTAGTAAAGCTGTAACACGTTCTAACAGTTTGGGTTGGGGTTTTTTTTTTCTCTCCTTATGCTGCCATCCAGTTTTTCCAAAGGAAACACAGCAGTGCTTTTCAAGAGCTTTTTGAAAGTTTCAGAGGCTGACACTCAGCCATGCAGTAATTCCTAGAAAAAGTAAAGCAAAACAACTGAACATTTGAACTCCCACAAATAACCTCCACAATGATTTTCCACATGACCCAGAATTATTTTTAGAACCAGAAAAGTAGCTTTATTCTCTATTTCCATTTAGTTCTTGTGATGTTGGAAAGGATGTTCAGTAAGGATGAGTATTATTTTTTCTCCGTGATGTGTATTCATTTGGAAAAACTGTAATTCCTAGAAGTACCAGCCATGGTGAAGACACGCTGTTCTAAGCACTGTGTAAGTTATGGTAAGAGACAGCTTCTGCCTCCTGAGGATTTACAATCAAAACAGAGGAAAAGGAGAAAAAGAGGGGTTGAGAAGTCTGGTTTGCAGGCTGAGGATCTTCCCTAGTTTCCAGTTCTATCACACGGTTTTGTGTGAGATTGGACAAGCCAGCAAGCCAACACATGTTGCTCAGAACCACGGCACTAAAAAATGTTTATGACCACTCCCCAGGACCCCACCGGTTCTCGAATTCTATCAAAACTTCAATCACCGAGATGCTAAAAGGAGACACATAATGTGCTATCTTGCATAATGTAGTAATACTTCCCTCACAAATTTATTTGACTTATTTGATAATCTCTTACTTATTTCTACAGCCTGAGGACAATGACCAGCCAATGACAAATGCTGCGTGAGCAGCTTTTTCTGGATGAAACTACATAAATCTTTAATTTGCATGCTGCAGTAAATGAAGCCATGAATTCTATTTACTGTAAAAGCCCATTACTATATATCATTTTGCAGACTAACGCAAATTGTGAGGCATGCAGCTGAAATGCATTGCAGGAAATGTTTTTGGAGGAGCTATGGAAGTGAGGACAGTGGGATATATTAAGTCCCAAGAAAATGCTGCTGCTGTCCACAGATGGTGAGGTAGTTAATTATTTTTTTGTCTTGTTTTTTTTCTTTTTTAAAAAGAGGGGTGAATATTTGAGTGATATTTAATCTAAAATAAAGATCACTTTTAAGAAGCCACTGAAAAGCTTCCGTGAGAACAATACAGTTTACAGGAAATCAACAGGAAAAATTCCAATTTCAGCATTTTAATTTAGGAATTTTGTACAGCGCATTTTACTCTGTGGTTTCACCCAAAATAGTGCAGAGCACTTCAGAAACTTACAAAACTTCCTATGTCCTCTGTCCATCATAGGCAGACATGAGGCACAGCATACCACTGATTTGAAGCAAGCTGTATTCATTTGCATGTTATAGAAGGTTATCTTGTTTTATCCTCATTTTATGGGTAGAAACAGTTAAATGATAGACTGTAGGAATGTCACAGGAGAGATCTGTGTCTCCCTCACTAATGTGCAAGGGCACAGCTCAAGGTCTAGGCCTAGGCAGAAACTCAATTTACCGCAAAAACACACACAGGAATATTCCCAGAACATATCTGACAAACGAGACAAAACCACCTTATCGGTCCTTCCTCATTTACCCGTTTCCACGAGCCCTCCTCTCCCCTTTCTGGAGAAAATTAGATTATTTTTAATACAATGCGTCGCGCCGTTGCTGTTGTGTCACCTCAGCAGGGAGCAGGCTGCTGCTGAAAGCCGGCACTCGGCGGGGTCCACGCGGTGCTGCAGCTGCACTCTGGGCGTTATCCCACCAGGTGCTGCGCCCCGCTCGGGAGGAAAACTCACTTGGGCTTTTTTTCCCCCCTGCTCACAGTTAGGAAGAACCTTGGAGAGAAGCGAAGAGTCCAAGGCGAGTGGGAAGGCGAAATAAAGGGTGTAGCACGGCGCAAAGAGGTTGGGGTCTGTAACCCCTCGCCCAGGCACTGAAGCCCAGCACGGGGCCACTGAATGCACGAGGACTCTCCCCATCGAATCCCCAGTGCTTGGACCCCTGCACAGGGACAATTTTGCACTAGGCATAACATTTTTATTCTTTTGTGGTGAGAATCTCCTCCTTCCAATGAGAACCCATGTAAGGTTCTGCATTCCGCTGCTCTTTCGGTTTGCAAAACTAACAAAACAGTTCAATCAGTGTTTTTTTAATAGCAAAAGTCATTATCATCATCATCGAGGCAGAATTCAGAGAGGCTTCTTTTGTTTTTTAAGGTTTTGATCCTTTATGTACTTCATTGAATGAAAACTCCGATTCTGAGGACCCCAAGAGAAATTTAGTCATAATTCAAGCAATCATATCCACATCTCCATGAGTGTGCAGGGTCACCGTGCTGGATTCTGTTTGCTTACGTGGCTCTCGTCATTATCTGATTGCTTTCTCTCCGTGGTTAATGGCTGTACCGAGAAGCACGGTCTATTTATACAAATAGCATTTTAGTTCTTTAATTAAAATGCAGCATAATCAGGAACAATTGAACAGACATCACTGAGGCACAAGACAGAACAGCTTGTAGCACACAAGCCACAGTATTAAGGCTGCAGACGATTTTCATTTGTTTCCTTATTAAGGAACATAAATGAAGCCATATATTATTTGAAGATGCTTAGAGAATATAGGTACGAGCACTTGGCGGGTTAATCACTTCCAGACAGAAGACTATTGGTAATTTCTTTAATTACAGTACAACTAATCAAACACAGAAAAACTCAAAAGAATTGGCCGGTTCCTATGGATTAGACTGCAGGGGTCCCATCTAATTTCAGCGACTTAACCTACGATTTCAAGCAATGTATTTCAACTCGAACTCCAGAACAAAACCCAAAGCTGTACAGCAGATGGTGAGGTCACTATACCATTTTCTGTATTTTTATTTAATACAGCTACAGCTGAGGTTTGGTGGGAGGAGAATGGTAACAATGAAGTAAACTTATCGAATGAAGTCTCTTCCTATGGAATTAGGAAAATCAGTTTAAACTCGCTGCAAAAATTTAAAGTCATAAACTCTCAAAAGCCACCTAGATTCAGCCTTTGTTCAAAAGAGCAAATACGACCGTCAAAGCAACTGCAACTGAATAACTGCTTCTTTTGTCTGTTTTAAGCCACTAGTGTTTAAGACTGGAATTTCTTTTCTCTATATTGTGGCTTAATTACATTTATTTAGACTTATTTTAATGCATAGAGCAAGCTACTGCCATTAGCTTAATATTTTCCTAGTTCATCTTCTAATTATTTTCAATGCATGTTTTTCATATTTAAGTCTTTTATAAATTTTTTTATACTTGGCTAATTCTGACATAAAAAAAACCATGAGACCGGTGAGTGAGGAATCAACTCTTGCTGCAGAAGACGTAGAAAATCTTAAATTTATTCACAGTGACACATGGAATAATAATTACTTCTACATGGCACTATAATGGAGGAGGTAACAGAGTATATTACAATGCATGAAAATAATACCCTGTCTTTAATCCAACATATGGTTTTCATGAAAGATGAACTTAAATTACAAAGCGATCAGGGAAAAAATAAAAGGAAGGCTACCAAGTGAACAGAGGGACAGACAATTTACTACCTTAATATTAATACAGAAGGAAAAATGTCTTTCTGGCAAAGCCTATTCACATGAGGATGAAAAGGTAAATTTCAGGGGAATTCCCTTCATCAAATACAGCCATTGGAAAGAACATAAGCATGATCCTTTGCTCCCCCATCCTAAAACGGAAAGGAATTACCCAAAGATCTGCAGATACCTCTAGATTTTCATGGCCAGCTTGCAATTGTAATTCTAGAATTTCAATTTCCCAGAGAACTTGCAAACTTTCTGTTTAATCTCATTTGTAGTCTAGCCAATTCTCACCTTGAATTTTCTAGAAGGCTTCTAACCTCTTCTTAGTAATTTATCTTATCCTTCTTTTCACCTAATTCAATTACAACTTGATTAGGGATAAAAGACAAGGAAGAAAACAAACTTAGTGTACCATGAATGAGCAGAGTCGGGAAATTCAGCTAAAGGTTTCCATGAGAGGTGTCTTCAGAGGGCCCCGACGACTGAGAAACGACTGGGGGACCTCACTGCCGCCCTCCAGAGTGGTTCTCATGCAACAGGACTTGTCCTGCACCCCTGATGCTGGCCTTGCTCAGCAGCTACGGGATTCACTCATCCTCCAACACCTCTGTAGCTGAGGGAGCACTTGGAGTAGGACTTCTTTCAGTGCCTCACCTCAGCCTGCTCCCTGCCCCAGAACCACGGGGCCTCCTCTGGCTGTCAGTCTTCTGCTCTCTTCCTGGTCTTTGGTGCCACCGTGTAGGTCCCTCTCCCACACTCGGCTGCTGTGGAGCGCTGCCAGTGCCCAGATACCGATCGAACTGAGCCCACGTACAGACAAGGCTGCCTTTCATGTCTGCTCATCATCTTTCACCGCTCTGTATCCATTAAATATGGATTAGAGAGGCAATCAGGGCGTTTAAGAAGTAATTACTGTGTACTGGTTTCTGCGAAGGAACAAGACTAATCAGCTAGGAGGTAACTATGGGAGAGATCTTTTCAGGACTTTTCTAGAAGCAACAGAAACAATTGCAATGATTGATTTTTGAGTTTCGTGTCCACCCTTCAACTTTGTCTGACTCTGGCTAAAATTTTAAAGAAAACAACAAAACATCTTCAGACAAATACCATGTTAGAATAAACCATTTTAGATTCTAGTAAGCACAAGAGAGTACATTTCCTACTAGGAAAAGAGTTTTAAAACCTTCTTGAAGCAAATGAAATGAGGAAGACGGCTGGTCTGTGACTAAAGATACAGACTGGGAAATAAACATCTCTTCCTCTTGGGAGAGTTGTGCAATTTCCCTGAATTCCAATTCCCCAACTGAAAAATAGGAAGAAGGACACTTCCTTGGCTCATACAGATGATACAAACCAAGAAACTAGTGCCTCAGTGAAGGCTGGAAATTGTGTAAGTCACAGCCAGATAGCTGAAGACAGGGATGACAGTAAACTCAAAACTTTGCTTATTCCAGAAGCATTGGTGTGGAGTTCTCCACATGAGGGTGTAGCACCGCAGATGAACATGGTGAGGCAGATTGTCCTCCGAGATCGCGAAGCCCAGAAGCAACAAATGATTTGTTGTATGTGCGTTCAGGACGAGCTTTGCTGGTTACTAAAAGGTTTATTCAAATACACAGAGGGTCCCCAAAACATTTGAGCAGATACTTAGGCAGGCTGCTCCTTCTACTGTCTGCACACTTAACAGCATATGCTGCTTATACTCTTAAAACTGTCCACTTTGCTTTAACTCCAGCTGAAGAGGACAGCTGAGGAAAGCAGAAGGCACATTTTGCTGTTCCCAGAGCTCCAGGGAGGGCTCCTACTAGTCTGTTAAACTGCACCATTAAAAGACCTACGCTGCTGCAAATTCAGAGCTGCTCGGCAAGTATGTGCACACAGGAAAATATTTCTCTCCTACCAAGCTCCTCCAGTTGGAAGAGGATTGCTCTTCTAGTAAATACCACCAAATGACAGAACCATGCGCCACTGCACTACTGCAATATGTGAGGCAAAACATTTGATCTTGTAAGTGAAAACTACAATAAAATGCATATGCTCCTGAAGGTTAAGAAGTTGATATGGAGCTATACTGAGCTAAATGTAGTTTTGCTGCTCAAAACAGAGGTTATAAAGACTATAAAACGACATTATTTCCCACCCTGCAAAATTGCTGCGGACACATGCACAAAAGCAGATTACCTGAGAGTTCTTAACATTCATCTAGCTGCCCTTTACTATCATAAATGGAATACTGTTATCGCCAGGTGCAAATAAATGATGCTAAAAAAGGTGATTTCAGATAAAGAGCAATGGAGAAAGCTGATAAACCCTACAAAAATAAACATTCTGAAAAGATGATTATGTTTCTACTATCACACATAAATTACAGGAAAAACTACTTACAGCCAGAATGGCATATAAGGAAAATTATTTTACAGATTTTGCCACAGGGTAGCTCAACAGCCTTAAATATTTCAGCAATCAAAAAAGGTGTCATCTGGTGTCATGCTCAGATCCATGTAAGTACTCTTCTGGTTATTAGCTCAAGAACCAAGCAACTGTCACAGTTTGAGGAGACTCGAGCTCCAAGCAAATAAAAAAATTTACAACCTCCCTCAAGAAACTATTTTTTTCTCAAGCAGCAAATCAAGATTTCCCAAGTTCTCTAGTACCACTGCAGTTCCACTCTCTTTATATTCTGTAGTGTTACCATATGCTTAGCATAAAAACAGGGAACAACTTTCATCAAGGCTGTGTTGTATTTTTCAAATTCGGAGATCACCAAAGGACCTAGTTCAGTGAATAGGAGAGACTTCGGCTTAACAAGGAAGTACAAATTCTGAGTAATGAGGATACACCCACCTTGTGCCAACCAGTTTAAGTGGTGCTCACGTAGATTTTTAACACACACAAACTTCTCAAATCCAATCTTTTAATTAAAAAAAACTATCATGAAAATGAACACACTCAGCTAAAGATGACTGCTCCATCCCACGTCACAGGCATCATTTTATTATTTCATTTAAGTCTTTAAAGCATGATTCTGAGCAGTGTCTTCTTTGGTCACCACACAAGAGGAGATCCTATAGTATTTATCCAGTGTGAGATATCGGTTATTGGATGAAGTAAAACAGTACGGCCAATGCTGAGCTGTCATTGCCACGTCTTTGTTACGTGTTGTGGGAAGAGCACTCTATGCTGCTAGAGGCGAGGCCACAACCAGAAGAACTGCTCCATGTAAAGCAAGGAAAAATTACTCGGTTTCCCTTGATCCAGAGGAATGGGAAAATATTCCCAGGGAGGAGTGAGCCCACAGCCAGCAGCAGGCTACTCCCTCCCTGTGCCTGCTCGCTGCTGGGTCGAAAAGAAAACGGAGCACGGGGCTTCTCCTGGCGCAGAAGAGGATTTGGGACAGCCCTGCTGTCCACGCTCCTCATGCGCTGTATCTGCTGGGCAAGTACCTCCCACGCAGCTCTGAGCGATGCCCTTTTCACGCCACACGGCGCCACGCAGCTACTTCAGACGTGCAGCATTCATTCTGTACGCAGATGTGTATATCCTGCGGACATAAACTTAGCGACCACTGTTAGGAAATTTGTTGAAGGAGCAGCATTTCCTAGCGAACGCGCATTCGGAGCTCTGCCCCAAAACAAGGGTTCCAGTATAACTGTGGTCAAAATCTGGTCCAAAGGAAGCTATGCTTATTTATATTCTGGAGACAGATTTGAGCCCTTAGTATCTTGTTTTCCATATTAACTTTAACAAAGCATGCCTTTTCCAAGGCTCGCTAATGAGCCTAGCATACTTAGGGAAAAAATGTAAAATATACAAACAAACTCACTGTCAGATGGGTTTTTCCAAGGCCTGGACTGAAACTCAGAGAAATAAGAAATAAATGTTATGTCCCTCCAAATATCTTACAAACTCTGACGAAGAAAAAAAAAAAAACACAACCTTGATTTTCTGGCCAAATCTTCCAGCTGCTTTTGCAATTCATAATGGGTCTGGCTGAAGAGTTGGTTCATTTTTATAAATCCAGTTCCTTTTCACAAGAATGTTACTTTAGTAACATCCAAATCCTGATTATTTTGTGCTTAAAACCAAACTCTGTTAAAAGACAGTGCCTTCTCCTGCAATGCATTTTCACCCAACATACATGAAAATGCCTCTGAGTTTCTTCTGGAAAGAGCATGCCCCTTCCAGAGCCAGCGTTGTTACTCAGAGATTAGGATGAGTGCATCTGTGAAGAAAACTAATAAACCAAGATACAAAGACAGCACGTAAAATTCTGGTGATCATTAGAACTGTCAAAGACACTACATCTTCAGAAACCACATATGTTCAAAATTCAACTAATTGGTGAACAATCAATGCAAGTTCCAAACCGACAGTATCGCTCCAAATGCCAAAACAAACAGGGGGGTTTATCCTTCAGTTTTTGAAGGATGTATTTCATTGTACTTCCTATCTCTCACCAGTGCTAATCAGCACTGGATTCTCAAGGATTCTTCTACCTTCTTGCGGGTGTAACATTTTCAAAGATTAGCTAGTGAAGAAACTTTTCTGTTTTCCTTAAAAATTCATGAGTAGCATGTATCTTGTAGCTAACCTGTTGCACATAGAAAATGTTTCTATTCTACTGCACAGGTTATCTCATGCAACTGTGTAACTTCTGTGTGCAAATACATGTGTGTGGTGTTATCCGACTCACCTGAGCACACTCTCCTCAACATTTAAGTTTTTTCTTGTCAAATTACAGAAAAGTAACCATATAGGAACTGAATGTGTTTCTCAGAAATGCATATGCTGGGCTTGCCACAAAGCCTTTTTCCACTTCCAAGCTCCCTTACTCAGAATAGCTGTAGCTCTGAAGTATTTCCAAAAGGCTGGCAAGACACAAAGCAGCTTTCAGAAGCGACTTGCAGCCTTTCTATTAAGTGACGGCAAAGGGGTCTGGAGAGGTCTTGACCAGATTAAACCTTTCCTCCACCATATGCACCAGAAGTCTGTATGCAGGTCCTTCTCATAATGTGCTTGTCTTCAGCACAGAACCCATACTTGGAGAACTTCTGCCTACTAAGTAAAAAAGCAGTAATCTGAAATGGGATTATCACCAGGTTAAAATTTAGCTTCTTCAGCTTAAGTTCTCCAGTAAGTCTTTGTTAGGAGGAAAGCACTTCTTGCTGTACTTCCTGAGCATGTCCTCATTTCCTACTGTATAGCACAGGCTACAACCACCTTCCTGCTCACTTGTGTTACCATTAGACAAGAGGCCAGCTTCACAAACTAAATCCTCAGAAACTAAAGGGAGAACAAAGACAGTGCAGACTATCATATGTAAAACCTTACGGTCTCCCAGAGGGTCGTACCATGGTGTGATCTGAACTAAGTGCCATCACGTATACACAGGCACCCACCACCAAAAGAGCAAAACAGCAGCAAACTGGAGCTCAGCAGCTCACATCTCCTCTTCTCAAAGTCAGTCTTGTGGTATTTCAGGGTGCAGAGCTCCAAGCTGAGCACCAGCAGAGCTACAGACTGAGGAAGAGGTTGAGAATTCCAGAATTTGCTGCTCCAAAAATACACTGTTTGACCAGCCTGCTGTCAGAGCCGATTCCTACTAAAATAAACATTTAACATGTGCAAATACTAAAAGATGAATTTCCTGTTTGAACAGTCAGCACAACAGAATATTGCCAAAAGAATCATTGCAACATCTGTCAACGTAACCAACCAACTACCAGCCAGAAAAGAGGACAACCGTGATCTGCCACCAAGAGATAGAAAGAACGTCCCAGCAAAGCCTTCCTCTATCAAATTCCACCACGCAGACAAATGACTCTCAGGACAGGGTGCGAGCAAGCCAGTTGCTGTGATCTCCTACACCTTCTTTCACCCCTAAGTAAGCCAGTAATCAGCTTAGAAGCGAAAGCACCTTTGGTACTTAGCTCAGGAGATATGAGAATGCAGCAAAGGAACCACCCTCTGGGCAGTGCCAAGTTGGAGACCCGGTCGGCTCTCCCCAAAATCGCACTGAGCTGCCTACAGTGCCGCTTCCCTCTGACCTGTCAGTCAGCAGCGCTTATAAGCCTGCCCAAATGTTCACAGCAGATATGTAAAGACATTGTAATGATGGCAGTGACAAGTCATTAATGTCGCCAAGAGACTATGCTTCAGGGGTTTTTTTAAATAAATAAAAATTTCCTTTGTGAACTTGCTGCCAGTGGAAATCTGGTGAAGAATTTTCTGAGCCAGTTCTTGCTATTGTGGTGTATGGAACACATCAGAGGAAAAATAAAAGAAGAAGAAAAAAAAAAAAAGTGTAGCAGAGCAGTTTATAGTATCTCAGCTAGATACGTGAGAGGAAGACTAGCAGCAGCAAGAGACACCCGATTTCCAAACACCTTCCCACTAGATAACTGCACCAATTCTGCAGGGAGAAATTGAGTTTGCTGCCATTTCAGCCAGAGCTCACATGCCTGGGATTTGTAAATGTGAACGGGGCCCTCAACTTCCAAAAAACCTTTTTCCTGTTTCTATTTTAAACCAAAGGAGCCACTCAGAACTTGCAGAAGGCGGCATATCCATAAATCTCTCCAGGCTCATGGCATCTAAAGTGCCAGTGTAAAACAGGGCATTTTGCAATTTGTTGCAAGTTTGCTGACTGCTACTTGTAACGTGATAAAATTACAGAAAGTAAATATGAAAATAAAAGAAGAAAGCAATTGCCACTGCTCAGGACTGACACCCGTGTTCGTGTATTTAACATTTCCAGCGGTTTACACTGGTTCCAGCTTACTTCCACACATTGCTGAGGGTAGTTTCCCTTGTTTCCTTTGGGAAACCACCCCCAGACATAATCCACCTCATTATCAAGAAGCTCTTCCCAATATCCAAGCTCAGTATTCTTTTCTCCTTATCTTACCAGTTGTAATTATGCTTTTTCCCTCATTCTAAACTATTCCTTTGTTACTCTGATATTTCATGTTCTCCCTCTCTCTGACCATCAGTGCAAAAAGTTACTTTCAGAAGAAAAACAAGATGAACAAATCAATTAATGGGGAAATCTGGTAAATCACTGGATGCATAAATAAAACCCCCACTTGCTAATTAGCCACTCCACCATTCCAGCAATAGCAAAACCTATTTTGTTAGTTTGAATTCAATTACTTGACACAAAGTTTGCAGGATAAAGACCCAAACACATCTTTAAGCACACGGCGACCGAGCAGTCTCTTGAAGACAGGACACCCAGTCTGAAGCAGTTAAATCCAGCTGGCTGAATGATCCATACAGCTGTGGCTTCTCTCAGCTCTTAAATAAAATATTAGGGTGTGTTTCTATTGTTTGTTAGCTGTCATCAGCCCATCTTTCAGCTGACGGA
This sequence comes from Apaloderma vittatum, assembly GCF_000703405.1. Classification (NCBI taxonomy): domain Eukaryota; kingdom Metazoa; phylum Chordata; class Aves; order Trogoniformes; family Trogonidae; genus Apaloderma; species Apaloderma vittatum. Next base: position 22,211 of record NW_009737095.1, read on the forward strand.
GGTTAAAGGCTATGTAGATTCCTGGGACAGCTGTTTGGTAATTGTCACAGCCAGTTACTTGGTAACCCAGGAACGGGCAATCTCAGGAGGTAGATTCTTGGTTGCTAAGCGATAAATTCAGGTAAAATAACCTTTTCCTGGATTTTATTGCAACTACAGGCTCCAACTGTATAGCCCAAAGCTCTTTTTTTTTTTTGCCTTTTCCTAGAGAAGGGATTTTAAATTATTGCTGAATAACTTCTCTGGGATCTTACATAGCATTCAGCATGACTTAAACAAAGTGGCACTATATTCCACTCCTATTTAAACAGATAATTCCACACTAGACTTCCTAGAGTACGTTGCAGCGCATGTAGATAATTTGCTGGGTGTAAGACAGCGATTCACACACTGAGGTTAAGGAAAACAGAAGAGTCAGGCCCTCCTGCGAAAAGGACTTTGTGTTCCTATTTTCTTCCCCTTTTCAGGTTGTTTGTTTTTTGTTTATTTTAAGAAAATGCAAAATACAGGTTTGATGCTTTTGTCACTAATGCTTGCTAAGAAAACCTTACTGAAGACCTCACTGCCCTTGGCAGCATTCTAGGGGTCAAACTTCCACAGGTGCGCATGGTTCTTCAGCGGTTTTCCCCATGTGTGTCACAACACAGGAACTCTCAAACATAATCTCAGCTTCAGTGCCAGCTCTTGGTGGTTCCCAATTTCTTCAGCTATGAAAACAGAGGTACTAGCAAGTCTTACTTTTCTATACTGCAACCTTATTTATGCAGACCTTTGAGAGTGAAAGTCTGCTCTTGCCCAACAGCCTCCTAATTAGCCAATCAACATTGCTTTGCTCCAGAAGAGAGATATAGAAAGAAGTTAGCTGGGTTGGCTGCACTAACCCCATCTTGCTATTACAAAGCAGGACAGAAAGGGGTTATGGGCAGGGTTTGGCTGCTGGGTGCACAACAAAGGGTCAGCCTGGGCTTCGGGTTTGGAGCATGGTGTAGCCATTCACAAGACTAGTGCAGCCACAAACATGCATCTATCAGCAAGCTTCATCGGCCACCAAAGGCAGCGTCAGACTCCCCTATCTAGGGAGTCTCTGACCAGTGTGAAGAAACTCCCATCACACTCAGAATCATAGAATGGCCTAGGCTGGAAGGGACCTTAGAGATCATCTAGTCCAACCTCCCTGTTATGGGCAGGGACGCCACCTCTCAACTACACCAGGCAACACATGGAGACCGATCAGGAATCAAACCCACGACCTCGGGGTTGGTCCTTGTTGCCAGCACTGCGCTCAAACCACTGAGCTAACCGGCCCCCTAAAGTTCTTTGAGCCGCCCGTCTTCCTGCAGAGCAGTGGCCATGGCCTCTCCCGCCATCTCTGCAGGAGGATGGTGTATTGGTTCATGCTCTGGGATCATGCTGTCTGTATTTCATTTATTCCTGGAAACAATTGGCAACGTTGAGAAGACTTCGCAGCCACACCGGAAGGATTAATACCGAGCTCTCAAGTGACTTGTGTTCCTTTCCAGGGGAAGAAATCTAAGGTGATCTGCTTGTGCAAACCTTCACACAATAACCTAAGATACGGAAACATGAAGTTTTCACAAGCTATCAGTTTGGAATCTTACAGTGAAACTTCCAGGAAGGATTTTGCTATAAAACCCCAGTGAACAAGATCACTTCTTGCCTCATTGCTGGTGACTTGAGCATGTTCAGATTTGCCTTATTCCCTTGACCAATAACAAGAGTACTCATCAAGCCATACTAAGAACCGACCTCAGCCAGTCTCTGAGTCGGCAGCACGAGGACTGGCAAGCAGGATGCACAAAAGACTGACCAAAAACACGACACAGCATCTTGAAGGAAAAGCAAACCGCAAAGAACGGTGATGGTGAGGAGCGTGCACATAACCTGTTTCCAAGTTGTACGTGTGCAGTGTTGGCCAAGTTTTCAACCAAAACACCCAGAGTTATGATGCAAGTGCACCTTGCTTAGGGAGGAGCATAGACCGGACAATCGTGTTCTGAATGCCCACTCTTTAGGCTGGCTGGCTCCAGGGAAACAGAGAAAAGGGAACCATACCCTACAGAAGAGTACTAAAAGCTTGGGAGATGGGGGCAAATTCTGGAAGTATTTTCTGTTCTAATACTCTCTAAGAAACCAATGAAACATACTTGATGCTATCCAAATTTAGACTCGTTCTAATTTCTTCAGTATATTTTCTTTGTGTTATAACCACTGGAGTATTCGTGCTATGCTGATAAAGCACACCTCAGCTCACCAGATAACCCTCTTTTCTGTACTAATAAAGGTCAAAATTTAAACCAGTGAATTGGTTTGAATGAGTCATCACAGACACGTAACAAACCCCTTTGTACACAGTCACTCTCACAAGGATTACAGAGGTGTCCTCATTTTGATTACTACAAAATTTACTATTAAATATAATGAAGATCTGGCCCGTATGTATACAGAAACAGTGGAAAAGTTAGGCTTTACAGAAAGACAAAAGGCACATTTTTCAGTGACGCTACCATTTCCAGTGAAGCTCATTTGCTGATGATAATTCTCTGCCCTTTTTCCTAAACAACCGGTGTGAATTATAATTCTCAAAATTCAGGTTTCCCCCAGTTTTACCTTTTTTTTTTTTCTTTTTAAAAGTTACACTTCAAAATAGCGGCAACATACATCTGGAGGAAAAAAAGGGCATTAGTAGGGAAGCAATTGGCCCCGTCAGACATAGGGAGGTGGCTCACTCCGGCATGACCCAAGGTTTTGGTCTGTGCAGGCTGTGTCCTGCAGGAGAGGAGCCAGCTTCAGAGGAAGGCTCGTTGAACACTCTAGCCCTGGTTCTCTACTAGCAGGCCAGCAGCACCGCCGCCTTTTCAGCTCCTCTATCTGCCACGTAGCAAGCAAAGGTATCTGGCTGGGATTCCTTACTGATAATTTTAACTTGATGCTCAATTTCTACAGCCCCAGAAACATAAAAGCTCTAAAATGGTATAAATATTGAAGGCATTTGACTTGCATGCAAATGACAGAAAACGTCAGCCACTTTGGATGTGCAATTGGTATAAATCGGGAGGGGAACACCTTAAATAGAGCCTACGCAACATCTGGTGGAAGACTGGAGTCTAAATGTAGTGCAGGTAAAAAGAAGAATGGACAGTGGCTTTCAAATGCAGAAAAAAAAAAACTACAGAAGGAAAATATAGTAATTGAGAACGATGCAGGGTAGCCCAGGTCAGAATTTGCTTTACAGGCTTTAAAGAAAATAAACACACATTTGCATCCACCTCATTTTAAAAGATGTAATCAGATTAAATCTCATAATATCGTACATCCATCTATAAACCCCTCATCGTAACCCATTTCACTTCTTCAAAATAGGGGAAAAGTGATGGTATCCAAAAAAAGGAAAATACTTGCTTCTGTGCAATCTGAGGCTGATCCAGCACCTATGGAGTCAACAAAAACATTTCTGGTGACTCCAGTATGTTTTGGATCAGGCTCCCAGAAGACTGAGTCTTATACCGGGGAATTCTCTGTTACTGAAGGAGAATGTCTCGTAATGTGTCTTATAACCTATTCCTCAAAACTACTTTTTTTTCAGGAAAAAGGTGCCATCTTTTGTGAGACATTTTCAGGCAGCCTTGAACGCTGAGAAAAATTAACTCAATACAACAATCACCCTGATGAAGGGTGAGCAAGTACGTTTCAAAATGCTTCAGAGACCTAACTCAAGATTTAAGCACAATATTCCTCCTCTGTGTTATGCAGAAAGGAAACAAATGTCCGTCTTCCCACAACATATTATTACCTTGCACCTAGGAGTCACTTCTTCCCTTACGACAGCATTTTTTCCATATTTTTCTTTATCTTTTTGTTAATGGTTCAGAAGATAATTAAACTTTTAATAATGAAGCAGCGCCTTCTCAGAACAGCCAGGCCCTCTTTCTGTTTGCTTATTCTCCTGCTGCTTAGCCAGCGAGCTGACCTAAAGCAGTAGTGATTAAACAAGCCATGACTTTTTGGGACACAGGCGAATGTAGGGTAGAACAGAGAAGGCAAAAATTTTTAAGTCGCACAAACCTGAAAATAGCACCCTCCTTGCTTGTCATTTTTGTACCTTGACGAGATCTCCAGCAAAAAATTTTGCATTTTCAGTCTCACAAAAACCATGGGTTCTCCAGCAATGAGGCAACGGAAAAAATCAATACTTGCCATGTACCATGTAACCAATAGAATAAGGGCAATGATTTATGTATGGATGGATGCAGACTGAATCAGCTGGGGCCTCAAACAGAGGGAGAGAGAGAGAAGGAGAGAGAGAAAGAGGTGTGGGGGTGAGCCGGACTGCAGTGATTATTCCTACACTATGGCCAGATTTTTTTTTTTTCCCGCAGCAATAATCCCCCTCTCTAGCACCGCAGGACAGAGAGGAAAGACTAGCAATGTGTGGAATATATGATGGACCAGCTTTTCTCTTTTTGCCTCAGAATAATGATGCTATGTTGAGAATATTAAGGTACAGTAAAAAAGGAAGATGATATATGGTCTGCGGTCCTTCAGTTTTCCAGCTACCTCCACCCTAATAAAGACCAGTCCAGTGGGTCAACAAGAAATAGTTTAAAGAGAGTCAAATTATCAACAGGATAAAAATGTACCATCACTGCTTCATGACAAGAAAAAGCAGGAAGGGCTTACTGAAGAGAGCTACTGTGTACCCCAGGAGTTTCTGCTGAGAATATAGTTTTGTAAATTGGATTACCAGAGATACAGCACTATAAGGTATTTAATGACTGTGGTAACTTTTAGGATATCTAATACTGCTGTTGATTTAAAAACAAAACCAGCAAGATAAAGATGTGCTTATCTGTTTGTGTGATGTAGGCTACCAATAAAGACTTAGCCAAACTATATTCAATGCTTTATTGCTGTATTATTAGTAAATGTCTAGTAGCTGACTTGAAAGTGACAGATATTTGCTACAGAAATGTCATACTATTTTATTAAAAATACCTCCTCTGTAGTTTGTGCAAATTGCCAAAATAATGCATAAATATTTTCGCAATGCCTTTACATTATTGAGAATCAGATGTTCATTCAGCACTTTCAATATTGCAGTTTGCCATGAAGTAATCTTGTTATAATTAATATTTCTGCTGCAATTACCGCTGATGACTGAATCAATTCTCTTTTCTCCCTAGAACATTTATACAACATTTAAACCTTGGTATTGTCGGTTTTTCTCTTGAAAGGCGTAACAGTTTTAGATAATGCTATAGAACAATAGGAGGCCACTAGTTAAAGACACCACTTAGGCAATGCTAGATCAATTAAAGCTTTGCAAATTGTGGTATGTCTTGCATTTTACAGATGTCTGAATTTATCAGGTCAGAATCACACAAAAATAATTTCATTTCTGACTTTCCACAACATGTTAGGATAATATGCTAGCAGCTACCAAACTACATTTGTATGGTTTATGGTGAAAATATCAATGAACATATGAAAAAAAATATAAGTATGAATAGGGTTTTTAGTTCAAAAGAAAGTGATTGCATGTGACCAGACTTTGCACTTGAATTAAAAATATTCCTGACTATTTTGCTTTTATATGCACCCAAATTACCTTTTATCTAAGTTATACTATGCTTAGCATAACATGACACACACCTGTACGGACATATCAGAGTAACAGTGATGTAGTGAAATAAAACCCCATCTAGAGGGTTTGTATTTAACTGACAATGGCAGGCAACAGTATATTTCAGAGAATGAAAGTCTGAAACACATTATAAAGCACAGCAAGTAGATACAGCTCACTACTAATTCAGTCAGAAAATTCTTGTTGTGGCAAACACTCAACAAGAGGAACAACTAACAGCTCCTAGATCCCTCAGTCCTCTGTCTCTCTTAATCCCACAAATTAAAATCTTGATAAATTAAGACATTTCTAAAGGCCTCAGAATTATGCTAGGCTAAAATGGAAAAAAAATGAAGTGCGTGTTCCAATTAAAGCCTGACAGAACACAGTCCACAAGTGAAGGGGAAGACACCTTAACAGTTTCTAATGTAGAAATAACGTGAGGTGTGCATAATTTAAGGGGATTTCTCAAACTCCTCCAAGTACTGAGCTGGTGACCAATAGGCTTACCTTTGAGCAACACATCGTAACTCTCCTCCTCCTGCTTCCTCTCCCTCTTCAACAAACAGAACAACAGAAACTCCGTGGCTGATGATGGACTTCCTTGACTTTTGTTCTGAGCTTCAGCCAGAGCGCCATGGCCTGAGAGACCTTGGAGACGGAGAGGGAATAACGTGAGAATCTTGACACCAGCCCAAGGGAAAAAGCAAAACAGTCAACGAAACAGGTAATAGCTCTCCACAGCACCACGAGCAGGTGAGTTACACAAGCAAATAATGATTTGGAGCCAGTGACACGCAAAATGATTGTTGAAAATTCATGAAAGCACATTCCCTTGATCCCGGACCTACACTGTTTTCATAACTTGAAATACAAGCTTACACAGTTAAAGGAATCTGACCAAAGCCTTTTAAGTGTTCACACATTTCAGCTGTAAATGAACACAGCAGCAGACAGTTCCTCTTAAAGCAACAGACAAGTTAACGTTTTATAAACAAAGGGCAGGGTGCTTTATCACTAGAGTGATCCTGCATCTAGACATAGTGCGCTCCATCCGCAAAAATTTCAAATGGCAAACTAACTTTAGCAACTGAATAATACAGTTACAATTAGGAAAAGATTAAGAAAATTACTATGCCTGCAATACAAAAAATTATTTTAATGTTTCGCATCCAAATCTTTTTCACACACAAATAAAAGGTTGCTTCTAGACAGCATACTAGGTTCTCTTTTCAAATTACCACTTGAGAATATGCTTAAGTTGAAGAGTACTCTCATGGTGGAAATCCACAGCTGTATTAATATAAGCTGCCACCTAAAACAACCGGAGGAAAAAAAAAATCTGATTCTCCATTTTAAAAGAAGGAAAAGATTTCAATCTGATGTTTACAATTCATTCCCTTAGTGTGCTTTGCTGTATATTACTAGAAATAGCCAGTTAAAGCACAAACTTGCTCCCATTTACACTAAAGGTGAGATTATCACTAATGAAAGTATTTTGGCTGACATCTTCTAGCATTTTAAATATTTGTGCTTTGGGAGCAAGACCAGAAAAAGGAAGCTGGTATATGAATTTAGGCACCGTTAAAAGATGTGTTGTAACAAATCTTATTTTTAATTCATTTTCAATATCAGAAAATATATGCATATGCCTGTGTATTGATACATCTTAAAATGAATCTGCTAAAATTTCTTACTTCTCTTAAAGGCAATATGGTAATTTAAAATTGTTTAGGTACTCATATACAGAAACACACCTTTCAAACCTCTTCCTACATTAATCAAAGTATCACAATTTGTCATATGGATAAGGAAATGTCACAGAATTTACTTAATTGAATGCTTCATCATGCTCTAGACACTGGAACACTGTAGATCAGCAACATGTAGATTTTTCACATCTTCACAATTTTTTGTCCTCATCTGGCCAAAGAACCATCAGCTTGTTAGAAACTACTACGCTACTTCTGAAAATGTGCAGCACTGTCAGCTCCAGCTGAAATTACAGTCACTGGGGGTAACGAACAGCAAAAGATTCAGCCTAAACCCAGAGACCAGGGAATTTAACAGAAATGTTATACATATCGCAAGGTGTCAATTTAATAAACAGTAAAAGGAGAAAAGAAAGATCAAGCCAAAAGCATTGTGGGACCTGATTCTGAAAATGCCAGCTACACAAAAGTATGACATGCTCTGCAAATAACCTGGTGTTCTCTAGGCAAGACCTTAGCGTTGTGAAAAAATTCTGCAAAGATAAATGACCCTTGTTATTTGCCATATAACAAACCCAAAATATTTGCATATCTATACACTTCCTGACCAGCTGGATAGCTGGCGGTTTTAATTTGCAATTACTGTAATCACGTTTATTCTTTTCTATCATTTCCCGTACTTACAGTGTGCAACATCTAGCCAATTCTTTTATCTCATGCAAACCATTTCAGCTCTGTCAACAGCCCCTGAATTTTTAATGTTACCTTTTCCCTCCCTCTTTTATTCCTCCTGAAATTTTCTGACCCCAGATCTGAAGGCAGAGCAACTTCCAGGGATTAAACAGTTCTACAGGAGTCACCTAATAATAGCGTTCTATTAATTGTAATAGATTTTTGTTTCTTCTCCCAACGATATTTCCATGGCAACATTTTCACGTTCTATTGTTGAGGGTGTTCTTCACTGCCGGAGCGGGTTAACCACAGGGCAGGAAGGGCAGGCTGTTGGTCAGCCTTTATTTTCTCTGGTCCTTCAGAAAAGGTTAGCTGAGGTCATCAGAAGCCAAAGGGTAATTACTTTTCCTCAACAGGGTTAAAGTCACATAGATTGCTGTTGCGACAACTGTATGGATGACCTTCAGGTTTTTATGCTCAATCTTCCTTTCTTTTAGCAGAGCAAATGTTAGTAAGGATAGCTGGTAAGGTAAAAGCCCAGTGAGCCACACGCTGCCCACATCTCCATGCTTTCCAGTTGTGCTACCGACTATTAGTGTAATTTTTAATAAGGAAGCAATTAGTTGAGCCCAAACCACAAAAGGTTGCGTAATGACTAAACGTGAAAGCTATCAATAGCCAAAAAGGACCTATTGTGTGATTTCTCTGTTCAACAAATTTTAATAATATTCTAACTCAGCTGAAAATTGTTTTAGGAGAGCCAGCATCCCCGCGTTCTCTATGTCACTAGTGTCTAATTCATCATTAATATCACTCACTTCACTCAAAAGAAGGGATTACATGTTTTACCAAGCGAAGACATTAGTGCCCCATGTATTAGGCCTGGCTCCTTCTTTAAGCTTCCCATGGAATAACCCTCAGATCAGGAGTGTAGTGGAGATGGAGGAGAGAAAGCCTGACCTGAATTGCAGAAAAATCCAGGGAGCCAGATGGGTAAATAAGGATTGTGCGTGGATTCGGGGTTGGGGGCACACCGGCATCTCCAGCACGTTTAGCTCTCGCCCTGTGTAAAGAGTGGAAATGACCTCAAATTGTAAAAAAAGCTCTAAACAGACATATAGTCCACAAAAAAATTCACAATGTCTAAGAGTAAGAGAAACCTCAGCGACGGTAAGCTGTTACAAGTCAGCGCGGGTAGGAGGAAAACAGAGAGTTACCCCCTCCTGCTGTTTTCCTCCATGAGGCTTTGACCCAGGTAGCACCAGCCACCTGGCCCCAGCGCAATCTTCCCCTCCCGTGGCGGCAGGCTCGTCTGCGCCCAGGAGCTTCCTGGGCACCACTGATCTCATCATTAAAATTAACAGTATTGTTTTTCCTTTTTGTGGTACATTTTAAAGTAAAAACTACAATAGTAAAGGTCAATAATGCAAAGCAAGGGGAAAAAAAGGGGAGTGTCATCTCTCTCAGCCTTAGCTTTAGCCTCCTATCTCCTGGTCCCTCTGTTCAAGTTCAATGTTGGAAAAATTAAATAAACAAAGAATAAAAGGATCAGGTCTCGATCATTAAAATACCCGTTATAAATCAGGGAAGTGCAACTCAGCTTCTTGATTGATGCATTACACTTTGCACGTTGTAATCTCAGCAAAAGTTATAAATAATTGCAATGCTGATAAATGACAAATGGAGGATTTGGTAATCAATCAATTGAAATGGGGCTAAATGGAAGAATGATGCATCATTTATTTTTGGCTATATTGTACAGTATGTAAATTATTGAATACTTGCTATGCCACTCTCACATCAAAGAGGTGGTAGACAAATAGACGATCATAAAACAGACTCTGGCCTTGTAGTAGTGTTTAACCATCCGCACTACACGCTCGTGGCAAGCCTACGGACCTTCTGACCTTCTCTGCACTTTGAACAAGGGCAGATCTTTCTTTGTTCAGAGGTTACGCTTCCCTGGGTCCAGCAACTGCTACCTTCCATGGTTCACATAGTAATTCTCAGATAGAAATCACATTAAACAGGATTAGGGACAATGGCATTAAATGAGGGACAAATGTGTTATAGGGACTACCCACCAAGAAAGAGCTTCAAACACACAAATCTTGGAGTATAAGTTTCATATATAACTCCTATCTGTAACATAAATATTTATAAGAGAACCAAACAGATTATGTTATGAGAAGCTGTTCTTAAGGCACTCAATCTTAATTCCATTACGAAATTACTCTATATAGTGGCCACATAGTTACAATCTGTTCTTAACTCTATTTGTCATCTTACACTTGCTAAATTACTAAAGATGCTAAATTTACTGGGAAAGGAACTTCCATTTGTCTTTTTCTGACTGTGACACTAGGAAGCGTGCCAGACCCAGGCAGCAGAAAGGCACAGACCAACAATGCCCAGGTGACCCTAGCATCAGAGTTCTCTACATAAATGCCTTCCCTTTTCCTGTTCCCATCAGTTACCAGTCTCTCTGCAGTCTGAGACAGAGCAGCAGGTCTTGTTTTCCCTGTGAGGAAATTAGGAATTTTCAGCCATTTATGATCCACACATTCTGATTTTCCCAAATTTCACTCTCATGAGTGATCCCTTTACTTTCCACCTAGCACACAAGAGCTGATACAGAGCAGGACAGACACAGGAGTCATGAGTGCTTCTCCACAAGTGTCTGTAGTAGTGTGAGTCCTTCTGTCCCATCTGTTTTGAAAAATTTGTGCTTTCAGGAGAACATGCAAACATCCAAGGCTAGACTAAAACACCCAGGGAAGTCCCAAGCAAATTCTCACAGCTGTCCTGGATTAACCTGCTTCCTTAGGCTTCATAAATAATGGACAGGGCCACAAACTGCTGATACTGGCAGGCCAGAGAGCCAAGGAACATTCATTAATTATTTTTTCATCATTAATTTAGAAAACATCCTATCTAATTTTATTCAGATAAGTTTCTTAGAGCCAAATGCAGGCTTTCTAAGTCAGTTTGAATCTTTAAAAACCACAGTGATGTGACACACCTACAAGCATTTTCATAGATTTTGAGGAGAGAAATGGCAAAAAACACTACTAAAACATAAATTGCAGCTGCCTTTTCTTTTGGTAAATCCATGGTGGGGTACCACAATCACTAATGATTTGTAAGTGATTATTTGGATACACTTTGCATCTACAAACGACGACTGAAAAAGCCACAGACTTGGGAGAAGACTGACTGTGGAGGCATTTGTTTCCTTTGAAATAAATCTTCCTCTCAGGTTTTTGTTGCTATTTTATAACGAGCAAAGATTGAAACCTAGCATCTCTGAAAACTACCCAGTCTTAAAAAACATGCACTCCTCTCCAAAGTACAGCCTGCCTTTGTCACTCTACCGCACTCTGGGCACTTCAAGTACCTTCCTGGTCTTTGCAGTTCCCCTGACTATTCTTAAACTCTCTCTTTGCCACTGACTCCCTCAGGTGTATTGACTTCACAATCACAAATTTTATAATCAAACAATGTTATTAGGAATAATGCCTTATTCTGAATACGGTAGAACAGGCATTCTGATAAAATCAAAAAAGCAAAGCTTTTGACTCCTTCTCCAAATTTGGACCCAAAATGTCATCTGGCCATGTACTTGTAGAAGCCTGAAGAGAACCTTCCTAACTTCTGTATCAGAATCAGGGCTCTCTGACCACGCTCCATATCACGCACTCAATCGCAACACACTTCTCCTAAAGTATTAAATGTGTTTTATATTAAAAGTACTGTTGTATTAGTCGTAGAAAGATAAGTATATTCCAACTGTAGTGTAGAGCTGATGCTTTTCACCTGAGCTTTCAAAAAGCATGATTAAAGGTGCTCAAAGCAAAGGACACATCCAGTATATTGCAACTCTTCATCAGAAGTACCCAGACCCATCTGCATACACCCTTGCAGACGATCACTGTGATGACTGTGAGCACAGTGGAAAAAACAGCTAGGAAACCTAGCAGCTTTGAGTGTTATCTAGTTTGGAAAAAAAAGGTTTTGCCTACTTTTCTGAGCTCAG